>NW_017618912.1:202619-435119 GCF_001879475.1 Ipomoea nil | reverse complement strand
GTCAGGTTAATAGTACTAAAATAAAAAAAATAAAAATAAAAAAGTCTTTGGACTTCTCAATACTTGCCCATATTGATGGGCAAACAATTATATGTTTGTAAATGCCCCTCTTATATAAAGGAGTTTAAGAGCTCATCTTTCCAAACATTTTCAATGTGGAATCAAAATGATCCCACATCATTTACAAAGGGAAGCCACCTTTGTCTTCTTCCTTTTTTTTTTTAATTTTTTTTTATTTTTATTTTGTATATAGTTTTGTTTGGATTATTAAATTTGTTGTTATTGTTAGTATTATTATTGTTATTGTTATTATTTTAATTTTATTTTTATTTTTTTATTATTACATTATTACATAGGATTTTTATTATACTTGAACAATAATATTATCAATTATATTATTATATTATAGAATATAATACCATACATAATGTTACCAATTATGTAATATTACCAATTAATAGATTTTTTTTTTTAATTTCCATTAGACATTTACTTACCAAATAAGCTTTACTACAAAATTTTGGGCGGGAAAATGAAATTGGATGATTTTGTTGTTTTTTTTTTTTTTTTGAAAAGGGATGATTTTGTTTTTATATAATAATAATAATAATAATAATAATAATAATAATAACAACAATAATAATAATAATAATAATAATAATAATAATAATAATAATATATAATATATAATATATATATAGATTAATTATTACCCTAATACTTAATTTATAATTCTGATTTTAAAATTCTTCTTATTATTAACATTAACATTTGATTAGTTTTATATAAAAAAAAATGTAAATTCTAAAATTTGTATGAATAAATTTAAACTCTAATCCGACGCATTTCCTTATATGATTGTATAATTCATTTTATATACACATAATATTTATTAAAATGAAAATAGGAAAATTCTATAATATAATTTCATTAATTATAATTTATATTGATAGATTTATAATTAAAAAATTACATTTAAAAATTTAAAAAGTTGCATTTAAATTTTGCATGATTATTATAGTGCATAAGTGTATGTATGATTAGAAATATTCATGTTTTGTTAATTTAATAATTTCATTTCTTTAATTATATTTCATATTTTATTAATTTTAATTTAACTAAATTGTCACAAATATTTCTAGGGAAGAAATCTTATATTTCTCAATTTCTTTAATTATATTAATTATAATTACCAAATATTGTGACAATTACCATAATAATTTCATTAATTATATTACTTATATTAATTATAATATTTGTAATAATCTCTTCCAAAATTTAAATACATTACCATAATAATCACACAAAATAATGAAAGAAAAATTATCAAAATAATTATCTTTAATAAAAATAAGAAAATTATATTAAAAATTAATTATATATTAAGATAAGTATAATTTTTTTCATGCCAATATATTATACATTAAGTATAAAAATATATATGTATATAAATTACCATAATAATTACACCGAAAAAGGTAACAATATATAATTATTAGGTAATAATATTAATAATTAATTATTAAGGTAAGTATAACTTATTTTGTACTAATAATATTATCCATTATATATATATATATATATATATATATATATATATATACTTTTAATTTTTATATTGATAACCATAGTCTATGTATATACTTTAAGAAAATATTCATTATTAAAGATTAAAGATGAGATATAATTTAAAAAGTAAGTTATTTATTTGATTACCTAATATAATTGTCTTACTAATTGATTCAATGCTACTATGTATAATTTATATATTTGAAAACTTTTTAAATCAAAATATCCATTAATTACCTTAATAATTAAAATAATTGTTAGTCAATCAATATTCAATAGTACTAAAAGTATTATTTGAATTTTTATACATAAGATATAATATTATTAAATCGAAATAATTAAAAATAATGTGTCCATATTACAAAAAATTTTATAATAGTAATTTTTATTGCATAATAGAATTTGACAATTATTAAACATTATTTATGGTAATTATTGTATGACTTTTAATACTAAAATTATTAGGTAGAATTTTTATAATTAAGGTATAATATTCTTAAGGTAAAATATTGCTTATATATGGTTTACCCGTATTAACCATCACTATATTAAATTAATAAATAATTCTTTTAATATAATATATTATTAAATCTAAATATATGATTAATATTTATTCAATATTATTACGAAAGTATTACAATTATAAATTTTACTCCGTATTAAATTTTAAATGGCTTAGCATATCGAAGCAAACATGGTAAGTCAATAACATTATTTCACATTAGTAAAGTGATTTTATATCAAGGAATGTCAGATGAAGAATAAAATCAAAATAATACTCTATTGAAAAAAAAGTCACAGTACTTAATCATTTTTTTCCTAAAAAAAAAATAAAATTAAATGGCAAGAAAAACGTCTTGAAGGGAAAGACAAACTACTCTCTTATTACAAAAAATGTACACTTTAAAAACGGAGAAATTGAATCGAAACAAAGTCCAATGCTTTGATATATTGACAACTAAAAAATGCTTTTAATTTCATTTTGGTTTTTATTGTATTCTTTGTATGGTTCCCTCTATAAGTCTATATATATTTACATATACACATAATTCGTCCCTCGATCACAAAACTTTATCATCTTGATGAGCAAGGAACTCTTTTGCTTCTCGATCAATCTTTCTAGATCTGTATCTTCTCCACAAAAAAAAAAAAAAAGACAAAAAAAAAATATATCAATATTTTTTCTTATGAACCACTTTTATTGTTTAAAAACCATAAAATACAAAAAAATAAAAACAAAACAAAACCCAAAAAGAAGAAAAAATAAAAGAAACTAAGATGATGAAAACCTCACCAATGTAAATCACGTATCAACCTCAACTGGGGAAGATCACATGATGATTAGAAGTCTATTGCTTCCCGGTCAATCTTTCTAGATCCGTATAGTATCTTCTCCACAAAAATAGACCAAAAAAAAAAAAGAGAATATATCAACATTTTTTCTTACGAACCACTTTTGTTGTTTAAAAATCAAAAAATACAATAAAAATAAAAATAAAACAAAACCCAAAAAGAAGAAAAAATAAAAGAAACTAAGATAATGAAAACCTCACCGGTGCAAATCACGTATCAACCTCAACTGTGGAAGATCACAGGATGATTAGAAGTCTATTGCTTCCCGATCAATCTTTCTAGATCCGTATCTTCTCTACAAAAATAGACAAAAAAAAAAAAAAGAAAAGAATATATCAACATTTTTTCTTACGAACCACTTTTGTTGTTTAAAAATCAGAAAATACAAAAGAATAAAAACAAAATAAAACCCAAAAAGAAGAAAAAATTAAAGAAACTAAGATAATGAAAACCTCACCAGTGCAAATCACGCATCAACCTCAACTGTGGAAGATCACAGGATGATTAGCAAAAATCAATAAAATAATTAACCTTAGTTGGGGTTGTGTATGGTCATATAAGGTGTGTTTATACACAATGGATGAGATCAAAAGGGTTTAGTATTGAAATTATAAAATGGTAAGAGATCTCAAGAAAGGTAAAATCTTTAATATTATTAAAATGCCATATTTGTCTAAATATTTGATATTACAAAAATGCCTCTAAGTTTTGGGGGGAAAACTTGGCTAGGAGGATTTTACTTTTATATATATATATAGAATATAGATAGATATAGATATAGATAGACTAGTATTGCACCCGTGCGATGCACGGGATGAAAATTAAATTATATTGTAATTAAATATTGAATTAATAATACACATCTTAAGAAAATAAATAAATATTTAATGTGGGTAGCTATAAAACAATACTAAAGCATACCAAAAGCATAACATGCAACTCGAAAACACGAGTAATGAAAACTATTAATGGTTGGTATATCTTTAAAAGATGTAGAACCACAAACTAACTACAACAAACAAAGTATGCCTTCATTAGCTTAATTTTGCCATTACAACACTATTTTTTTTAAACAACATTACAAAATAGGCAAACTAAGATTATTACTCTTTTTTGTACCAAAGTAGAGCAACATTGCTAATAAAATCATACTTACCACAACAATAGCAGTAAGCATCTTGGACCAACTTTCCTTTTCAACTTGAGTGGCACCACTCATTGACATTTTGACTCTCGACCACTCTCTTTGCACAAATGACATATCATCTCTTAGTTGTTGACAAATAGAACTCAAGTCTCTTAATACATTTAGTGTTGCCTCATAATCAATATTGCCCGAGATTTCTTGAACTTGAGCATTCTTCATAATATCATCAATAAATACCAAAAATTCACAACCATTTTCCTGTGATATTAAAATACTCATATAAATTAACCACATACCCAAATGATTTTTATATAAAGATTTGTAATCTAACCTTCCACAGTTGACAACCAAAGAATTTCCGTCCAGTATCACGACCGACGCATAACGGAGATTTCAACCCACATTTGCAATACAAAGCAGGCTCATATTGCAAATTGAAATTACGCATAGTAACTTTGGATGAAGATGCAGAAAATGATCTAGAATTTAACGAAGACATTATTGTAGAATTCACCGACACCCTTTCCTAATGGAGAGAATGATCACAATTCCGTATCTCTCTTCGTAATTTTACCTGAACGTTATAAACAAAATTACATACACATAGAATGTAAAAAATCAATAAAGATTAATGTGCTAAAAAATTCAATAAACTGGTTCAAATTTTATACTCCAAATTATATAAATATCCACAATTAAACAAATTAAAAAGTTAATATATATAAATTTATATTTAAACTATACTTTATTAAAAAATTATTTTATATAACTGGGCCAATCTAACTGAATATATATTATTAGATAGATATATTATACCCAAAACACTGGCCAACAGATCAGCCAAAACCCGACCCAAACATAGCCCACCATATAAAACCCCCCAAACCTGAGTCAGTCCAACCCTACTGCCCCATTTACTCGCCGTCTCTCTCGCAGCTCTGCCCTAAGCCTACATCCGTCGACGAAGAAGGAAACTAGGAAAAAAATACCAACTCGAAACTACAATCCGACTTCCATACTACGAAAATCACTTTAAAAATCCTTCATTTCATCATTCCAAAACCATTAGAGAATTTACTCACACTGTTCTACACAAATCTGATTCGATTTTCAGATACATTTTCAAACAATATGGAGGCAAGAATCTACAATACATGGTAATTTATTTCTAATTTCTTTCAGTTATCTATATATTTTTATCTAATGAAATATGAATCCAAACCAATTTCAGTTTTCTATATATTTTTACCCACACTGTTTGACCCAAATCACGATCGATTTGTAGATATCATATTCGAATAATATGGAGGGAAGATTATACAATACACAATATTTTTTCTCTATTTTATGTCATTTATGTATATATATATTTTCTAATTAACCGCAAACTCTAACCAATTTATACGCATGCAAATCAATTTCGAATCTAGAAAACGAAAATAAATAGGATTTGAGCTCTAAAAAATATAAATTTTTCTCTACCTGTAAAAAATTAATTCTCACTTAAATATTCCAGTATTTTTCTTCATATTTTGTTAGTTGTACTTAAATTATGTCATTTTGAAATATGTGTTCTTCTAATTAACCACAAACACTAACTATTTTATTCGCAGGTCAGATCTAAACTCATCTGGATACCATCGAGCACCAAATTGTAGAGAATTTTGAAGTTCATTAGTAAAATAAAAACAAAGATAAGTCCTCTAATTTCTCTTATTAATGATTTATGACTAAAAAAATTAGCCTGTATTCAATTTTTTTTTTTAAATTATAAAAATTGATAGCTAGTAATCCATACCTTTTTGTTTAAATCCTCATGGAATTGTGTAACTTCCTCATATCTCTTTAATGTGCTGCTTAGTATCTACATTTGAAGACTGAAAGCGAAATTGATGAATGATTTTGTAACATAAGTGAATGAAGCCAATTTATATAAAAGAAAGACCATTGGTATTTGTAATAGAATGATTAGTGATAATTAGATTTGTAGTAAAAAGCAATGGCTAGTTTCTCGGGAATACAATTCCTTTGAAAATTTTATCTGTTGTACTCAATAGGTTACATTGTACTCATTACCTATATTTCCTTGGGAATAAAACTCCTTTCCAGATTTTATTTTTTCTATATATATATATATATATATATATATATATATAGAAGAACAATCATATAGGAACTCATCTTTAGGTAGGAACTTAGGAACCCATCATAACCTTTAATTATATGAAATATACGGCTGAGATTTTAATGAAATTAAATACAAAGATGTCGCTGATTTGAAGATTAATAGGTGTAAAATTGGAATCTAGGGGCATTAAGGGAAACATGTGCAACTTTGCATCATTGAAATCCCGGATTTCTCTCCTCACTTGTTCTATATCAGTGCATCGTCGAAAGAAACCCTTCTAAAATCTGAATTTTCTTCACTAGTTCGAAGCTTTTGAAGTGTTGGTTATGGCGGACGCAGTCGTGAAGAATTCGAAGCGGCGAGGTCCAACAAATAGAGCTCGAACTATAGGTATGCTAAATAATCACTAATAGTGTGAATATGTGTCAGACGCGACGACAATGGTGGGGGCAGGTGGTAACTTGTTCGGTGCGCCGTCTTTGCGAATCCCATTACTACAAGTCTACAACAAAGTTTTTTTTTCTTGTTATTATTATTATTTTTTTTTTTATGTACAGCATTAAACTTTTTCACAATTAGCTTAAATATTTTAATGGTAATGCTGGTGTGATAGGATAGAATTTTCTTATAGTTGACAAAATTTAATGTTTAATGTGGTTTCTTAAATTAATTCGCATTTTATGTGTTGTTCTTATTACAAGGGCATATAATTAAGAACAAATGTGCACACACGTACAAATAAGTCCCCACATACGCTATGCCTACACATACACTTACTAACTAATGTGCACATTGCACTTATTGGAAGTGCACACAGTTAACAACAACTGTGTATATGCATACGAACTAGTCCCTACCTACGCAATGCCCTCGCATGCACAACATGCAATGCATATATGCACAAACCCTATATATGTTCAAACTGTACTTATCGCAAGTGCAAACACCTAATGTAAATAGTATAATTATCGCAATTGCAAAGAGTTAAGCATTATGGCACACACTCGTTGAACTAAGTGCACACACATTTCTATTTAAGTGCACACACAACACTATTCAAGTGCACACCGAAATGTTTAACATCTTTTCCTACACAAACTAATTCGGCAAATTATGGCACACACAGTGTAACGTAAGTGCACACAGTCAACCCAAATGCATACCCTAATCTATCAATCCAAGTGCACACTAACTTGTTTTACATCTTTTCATCCACACACTTGTTATGGCACACACAGTTTAATCCAAGTGCTCTTTAACATCAATATGATTTTGGTGTATGCACACATTCGTTAATCTAAGTGCACACATTATTTCATACATCAGTTATCTTGAGCATCATGGCACAAACTCGTTGACCCAAGTGCTCACACATTTCTATCTAAGTGCACACACAGCACACTCCAAGTGTACACCAAAATGTTTAACATCTTTTCCTACACAAATTAATTCTGTTAATTATGGCACACACAATGTAACCTAAGTGCACATAATGAACCCAAAGCAGCTACGTTATAATAAATTTGAAGGAATCCAAAGGGAGAAAACCAAACTGCAAGAACAATAACGTGAACGGTGCCACTACCAACCTCTTGTAATGCATGTTTCCATTGGCACCAACAAAAGAGACCATTTCTCATAAGTAGCTCACGTCGTGCAACTCTGCAAATTATATGTTCAAGACTCTAGAGTCACAACTCCAAAAGAATCCTTTCTTATTTTATCTTCACAAAATCATGAAAAAAAAAATTTAAATATAATATTTCCATTTAATTGGTTGAGGGTCGAAATTACACTAATATCCTTTAGAATTAATTATGATTTAGATGTACATTAAATTGATAGATTATCTTGACCATTGATTATTGAAAATTTAATGAATTGGATTAGTTCTTAGGTTCTCACCTAAGGAGGAGTTCTTACTTGAAGCCCACCCTATATATATATATATATATATATATATATATATAAATAATTATGTATCTAGCTAACAATATGTACATGTATCCATTCACTTAGTTTTTAATTTCAAAATTTTACTTCATTGATAACATTGATCAAAGCATTTTTTTTGGGGGAAAATGAGCATAAAAATTATATAATCCCTAACATTGGCTGTTAGGATTATGGATGTTGACAGTTTAGATGTTGGTACTAAAACTTTTTTTTTTTTTTTTTTTTTTTTTTTTTTTTACATAATTTTATGAGTTTGAATGTATAACACATGTACTAATAGATTTTAGGATTATTAGATGCATCTATTTGTATATGTTTATGTATTCATATATCTATATACAGTGTTAGCTTTTTCCACACTGATTTACAATGTTAGTTTTTAATTTCAAAATTTTATTTCATTGATAACATTGATCAAAGCATATTTTTTTGGGGCAAATGAGCCTAAAAATTATATAATCCCTAACATTGGCTGTTAGGAATATGGATGTTGACAGTTCAGATGGTTGGTATTAATTTTTTTTTTTAAATAATTTTTTGAGTTTGAATGTATAACACATGTACTAAGCTTGGTTAAATAAACATTATCAAAGGTTCAACAGATACTTTTAATACAACACTAAGTTAGAATTTCATCACTCCAGCTTAGATTTGTAACTCATGGTTATTAGTGTACTAAAAAACTAACTTAGAACCTTTTGTCAAACCTGGAATACTCCATGTCATCACTCCAGCTTAGATCTGGAACCTTTTGTCATATTCTTACTAAAATCTGTTTACGCATTGAGTAAGCATACTCAATGGATTGTCACCCAACAGATTAGAACAATGCTGTGAAAGCACTTCTTAATCAGTAGAATCACTAAGTACTGTGAAGGGAGACTGCATACTTTGGAGTTGCTCTTTCCCAATAGTTGCTCTGAACAACATAACCTTTCCAGTTAAGCGTTGAAGCTCAACTGGAAAAGAATCAACAACCCAAAAAAAAATATTACACCATTTTAAACATAGCAATAAAATAAATAGTACAACAAAAACAAAGTAATTACATCTGAATATTTAGACCTCAATTCCACAGTTGAAACATATGTAATTAATGAGCTTAGCACTCTGTCCTTCAAAATTTGTAATATGAAACATGTTCATTTGGTTTGTGGACTACCATGTGATATTTTCTGTATCTATCTTATTCCCAATGATGTAGTATTAACATTGAAGAGTTTCCTGCTGCAATACTGCACATGCCATCATTGTTATGAATTTTTTACACCAAAAATACAAAACACTCATTTTTTTTTTTGTTTACAGAATGTAGTTTTGCTGTACATCCACTCCATTCAGATGTATGAATCTAGACCAACATCACTAATAATTTTTATCACTTTTACAGGAATCTGGCCAAGCAGGACGAATGACAATTGAAACCCACTCATACCAAATGGAAAAGCTGTAAGTTAAAGAAGAACACATGTATTAGGAAGCAAATGCCAGGTAAAAATTTATTCATAAGGCTATTGATAACAGAAACATGAACATAGTTTGATAGTTGATAAATCATAAAACATTAGGGAAATATTAGAAATAGGAAAATCATTGTCCAAATACATCTAAAGCCACACACAGATTCACTTCAGTTTTCCTTATCAACACAAACAATCTTAGATTTTTTGCAACTGAAACCAGTTGGAAAATCATCAGAAAATCGCCTCTTCACAGGTGCTGCCTCAAACGATGCATTGCAATGCTGAACATCCTCTTTAACAATCTCATCCAGCCCAATACAACCACCATCATTACACCCAAACAAATCCTATAAGAATCAAAGAAAGAAAAAGTAGCAGTTAAAGACCCAAAAAGAGAACAGTAAGTGAGAGTAGTAGATATAAATACCTCTGTAGGTGGATTGTCTTCTACCTGGGAATCAAAACCTGGTGAAAGCATAGTCAAAGGACTATGATTAACTAAAACATCACAATATTGTGTAATCATTCCTCCACCTTACTTATCATCAACACATCACTAAGTTGTCTAGGCACAAAACAACCTACACCAAGTCTTAAAGCAAGATCTATAGACCTTTGAGGTGTATGCTCAGTAACAACACTGGAAAAGAAGAACATCAGTAAAAATAACAAACAACAATAAGAAACACAACAAATATAAAGAGAGATATACCTTCTCCTAAAAGAAACAAACTTCTTTGAGCAATGATGTGAAAGACATGTCTTACACCAGAGAAATTGACTACTGAAACTTTCATAAGATTCAAAGCTTGTAACAATCTCATTATGTTTTCCTTGATTCACCAGGTAACTACGAACCAGCTTTGCACACATAGCCTTCTTTGTTTGCCCTTGACGAATTTCAGAACCAAGCATGAACTGCCCAACCATGGTGAAAAAGAAGAGAACAATGTAGATGAAGAGATGCAAGATAATTCGAATACTGAAGGAGGACTACAGCCACTGCCCATTTATATAGGGCAAATGTAAATTAAATTAGATGTAAATTAAAAAACTCATGATTTCATTTTCACACATGGGCCGAGAAACATCTGGAAAACACAATTATACACAATAACCTAAGTGTTTTTACTCACTATTAATTGCAATATTTAAAACCAAGAGAAGAAACATTGGAAATTGATTCAAAACTTGGAAACCAAGTTTCAACCGACATGTTTCATTTAATCTTTTGATCACGAATTCGGAAACCAAAAAACACACAACATGAAAAGTCTAAAATACCCCCTTCAGCTGAGCGGGAAAATGAGAGCCAAATCTCCTGGCTATATTGGTATAAAGATATATGTTTATAAATGGTTTATTAGCATAAGGTGAGAGTGTTAGTCGCCAAAGCGGACCACTCAAGGTAATAGCTAAATAATCATTTATGTTTATGTTTATGTTTACAACATATATGAAAATTAAGGTTTACCTACATAAATGATTTATTAGCATAAGACGAGTGTGTTAGTCCGCCAAAGCGGCCCACTTATGGTAATAGCTAAATAATCATTTATGTTTATGTTACAACATAAATTAAGGTTTATTTACATAAATAAATTATTAGCGTAAGGCGAGTGTGATAGTCACCAAAGTGGCCCACTCAAGGTAATAACTAAATAATTATTTATGTTTACAAATGTTAATTATACACATGAATTTTGCATCATTGAATGACACTAAAGGATTGATAGACATTTGTGATCATTAACACATGGTTCTAGCGGTTGTCCAAAGGTAGATCAGACATGTGATTAATGACAGAGGTGAAACTTTGGAAGAGTGACCAGGGATCGAGTCTCACCAGCGGCAGTGGGGGAGCTACCTCTCAAAGTGAGGGGAGGGGGGGGGGGTTCCTTGTGCACAGTGAGCACCGGTCTAGCCTCTGTGGTTCATGTTCAGTTGAGTTACCATGATTTACATCCTCCCAAATGCTCTGTCGGGTCGGAGTGTGGGGGGCCCTTAGGGTTGGGGTTCAGCCTTTTGGAAGAAGGAGATTATGATTCTTGTTTTGTTAATATGTAGTGCATGTCCAAAGATGACCTATATATTAAATTGAAACTTGATGAATAATCTCATTCAAGTATGTGTGAATGATGGATGTCGATAAATTGACATTGTATTTAAATTTGACCCAAAGGCGGATTTAAATACAAACTTAAGGTCTATAAATTATAGTTTGAATAAAGGTTTGTTACTCAAAGCAATTGATATGTGAGATAAATGTTCGCAGTGAACACTATCGTATCACGCTATAATGGTGACAGTTCTGATGTTATTAGTAATAGCAGCAAGTTTAAAAAAGAAGGTCAAACATCCTATGAAGGTGTAAGGTGATGTTCAGAAAGTGCAGAAATGCTATTCTGTAACAAACCTGGGCACAAGAAGGCTGAATGCCTAAAGAGGAAAGCTTGGATGGAAATAAAAGTATACATTCAGTTTCAGTATGCTTTGAATCCAATCTTGTTATGCTTCCTTCTAATACTTGGTGGTTAGACACTGGTGCTGCAACACATGTTTATAACATTGAGCAAGGTTTTTGATGTTTCAACCTCATAGGGAAAATGAAAGTGTCTTTTCATGGGAAACATGATGAAAGCTATAATTAAAGGTATTACATAATTAAGCTGGATACAGGTTTTTGCCTTGATCTTGAGAATTGTCTGTATGTCCCAAATTGTTCCAGAAATCTTGTTTCAACAGCTAGGTTGGAAACATTGGGTTTTTACTTTAAGATTAGAGACAAATGTTCGTATCAACAAAAACCTTTATGGTTCTGGTGTTTTGTTGGATACACTATACTGTTTCAATCTTAATGATGACTTTGCTAATTCCCTTTTTAATGATTATGAGTGATGTTTGTGTTAAAAGGAGTGCACCAAAAGAATCTTTAGCTGACTTGTGGCATAAAAGGTTTTGTCATATATCCAAAGAAAGGTTATTGAGACTTATTAAAGTTGGAATTTTGTCTCAATTGGATTTTACTGACTGGAATGGTGCATGTGTCGATTGCATAAAGGTAAAGCAAGTCAGACATGTATCAGTACACTCAGCCGCAAGAAGCTCATGATTACTTGATTTAATACATACATACATATATCTGTGGTCTTTTTTTTTTATGTTCCGTCTTGGGGCGATGATAAATACTTTATTACATTTCTTGATGATCATTCTTGGTACTGTTACATCTATTTACTGCATGAAAGATCTCAATCTGTGGATGTCCTAGAGACATTCATATTTGAAGTTGAGAGTCAGTTAAATAGAAAGGTAAAGACGATTAGATCATATAAAGGTGATGAGTATTATGGGAAAACATCAAAAGTTGGGCAAATTCCCGGCCCATTTAAAGAAATTCATCGAATCTAAGGGAATTTGTGCCTAAGGGCATTTGTGCATAATACACAATGCTAGGCACACCACATCAAAATGGTGTGGAAGAAAGGTGAAATCGCACTCTAAGGGAAATGGTTAGGAGTAAGGTCAATAACTGTACAGTGCTTGTTTAATTGTGGATATATGCATTAAAGACAACAACATACTTACTCAATAGGGTTCCTAGTAAGGTTGTTTTTTGAAACACATTATGAACTGTAGACAAGAAGGAAATCTAGTTTGAGGCATCTTCACATTTGGGGTTGTCAAGCTGGAGTGAGGATATATAATCCACATGAAAATAAATTGGAATCCAGAACCATTAGTGGTTATTTCATTGGATATCCATAAAGGTCTAAAGGGTACATGTTTATTGTCCTAATCATAAGTATGAGGATTGTTGAGTCTGGTGATGCTCGCTTCATTTAAAATGGTGAAGTCCGTAGGAGGGCGGGAGCTCGTAATGTTGAGATTAAGGAGTCATTGATGGATCCAGATTCATCAAGTGATCCTTTTTTTTTTTTTTCTGTTGTTGTTCCTATTGCTGCAGTGTAGCCTTATGGAAATACTTTTGAACAATAGCAACTAGATGCTCCAATTCCACATGAGGAAGCTATTGTAAATGACGATGAGGTTGAAACTCAAGATGATGATCAAGTGCAATCTCAGCAGGAAGTGGCATTAAGGAGATCTACTAGATAGAAAAGATCAGCCATTCCTGATGACTATATTGTTTATGCACTTGAGCATGAAAGTGACTTGAGCATTGATAATTATCCAGTCTCACTTAACCAAGCCATACAGGATAATAATTCTCCTTGAGAATTGTTTTGGCTTTGGTGGCTCATTCTGTTCTTGAGCTCCGCCAAATGGTTGTTAAAATTGCCTTTCTGAATGATAAATTAAAAGAGGAAGTATACATGGATTAGCCGCAAGGCTTCATGACCACAGGAAAGGAAAATCTGGTATGTAGATTGAAGAAGTCGATCTATGGATTAAAACATGCTTCTAAATAATGGTGCTTGAAATTGTCATTTGGTTTTGTAGAGATCACTGTTGATCAGTGTATCTACATAAAGGTTTAATGGAAGCAAGTTTGTAATCCAAGTATTACATGTTGACGACATTCTTCTTGCTACTAATAATAAAGGGATGTTGCGTGATATTAAGGAATATCTTTCTAAGAATTTTGAAATAAATGATATGGGTGAGACTTCTTATGTGATTGGAATAAGAAATATTCCGTGATAGATCACATGGGATTTTAGGTTCATCCTAGAAGACTCACATTAACAAAGTTTTAGATAGATATAAAATGGAAAACTACAAAGAGGGTCCGGTGATACTTACAAGGCACTAAGGACCACATGCTCACCTATAAAAGGAACGAATAACCTGGAGGTTATAGGTTATTCGGATTCAGACTATGCCGGATGTTTGGATACCCGAAAATCCACATTCGGATATATATTTTCCACTTGCTCATGGAGTAATATCTTGGATGAGTGTGAAGGAGCCTATCATTGCTACCTCCACTATAAAGGCAGAATTTGTAGCATGCTTTGAGGCGACAATTCAATCATCGTGGCTGCGTAATTTCATTTATGGTTTGGGATTGTCGACACTATAGCCAAACTGTTGAGGATTCATTGTGATAATACGACAGCTACGTTATTCTCAAAGAACGACAAATACACTAGTGGTGCCAAGCACATGGATTTGAAATTTCTGTCTGTTAATGAGAAGGTACAAAATCAAAAGAGTATCAATAGTGTATATTGACACCGATCTTATGATCACGGATCCGTTATTGGCACCCATAACCTTCATTGGCCATGTTGGAAGGATGGGCATACTGGTAAAGTCCTTGTATAACGGTTAACTCTGCCATACATGTATGGATTTATGTTTGATGGCACATCAGGTTGATGATACTCTTAGATATCTATTTAGGTTTTGATTTTGTTATGGTTGATGTTGATCACTTATTTATGCATAGTTCAGAAGTGATAACAATAGTCTTGTTTAAGAAATAAGGAATAAGGTACTTTCGGATTTTACCTTATTATTATGGTTCGAATTTTTATTAACTGTGATACATGGAAGGGAGCGGGACGCTATGTCAGGCCTGTAACCGTCATGATTCAGTTAATAAAGTTCGTTAAGGTGGTGACTTTTACATTTTCATATTAAATGGAACAAGTATTAAGTGTTTACTCTATTTTAGAATTTGTGTTATTTATTTATTTATTCCGAAGACATGCTTAAGAAAGAAATCATTAGTCATACCGCGGGACAATCCCATCATAGATGGTTGAGTCCCAATATTTGGTGCTCACAAGGAGCCACATCTAGAAGAGGGTGAAACTTCCGATTGTTAGGATTTAATCTTATGTCATTGCGTGTAATTTGTCACCCGAGAGATCCCAAGTAATCTTGTTTTCCCACATCATTATGTCTATCTCTGTTAGCCCGACTGCAGATGTGTTTGTATTTGTAACTTTTAATATTGTTATAAATCATACCTCATTTTAAAACATTGGTATAAAGTTACAGATAAAAAATAAAAATATAGTTATAAAGTAAGATTGCGAAGTTTACAATTGAGTATCAAAGTGGATTCCTAGTTCTCACTACAAATTCTAGTTTTCAACCATGTATCTATTCCAATGTACTTTTGACCACCAAATTCCAGTCTTCTTTTTCTCTTGACGTCAAGTCAACTTAAGCTAGCTACTCAGATCATTATCCTACAAGAAAATAAAGTTATTATAAAATTGAATAATTATTTAAAGATATATAAATTAGTAATATAATTGTAATACTATTACTTGAGAAGCTATAACTAATAGTCTAATACATAATGTGTAACTTTATTTCAGTCCTCGTGTTTCCACATCATTCAGTTGGTGTTGGTCCTCATTTCAAATGTATTCGTACTTATAACCCAACACATGAGATTAAGTGTTTGAATTAATGTAATAAGTTTATTCACATAAAAAAAAAATCAAATTTACCAACTGAAAAATCTGTAGATAAAATATTGAAATTTAGTAACGAATTTTGATTGGTCAAATATTAAAATTTGTAGGTATTTAAGCATCTATTTAATTTGTTGTTAAATCTTTTAGTATTTGACTACCTATTTTCTTGTAGTGAGTGAAGTTTCCAATTAGTATCAAAGTGGGTTCTTAGTTATCACCACTCAATTGAATTCCAATCTTCCACCATATGTATGAATTAAGGTTTATTTTTTTTCTTTACACATGTAGATAGCTCAGTTGATTTCTAAGTGATAGATTTACATCAAAGACGCATGATTGAATTCTGGCAACAGCAATGTGGGTATTCACTCTTCTGTGTAGAAATGGACTCCATGAGAGGCTCCCCATAAGCCTATCCAGTTGAAGGGAAGCTAAAATCTCTTGGACTACACATTGTTAAGCCTCCAGAGCACATTGTTGAAGATGATAGGTGACGAACTTTTTTTAAAAAAGATCAGTTAATTTTGATCACTAATTACTAATTTGAGTTTAATCTTATTTGCTCATTTATTATTTATGATCGTTTATGATTTATGTTGAAGATCGTTTATTAAATTTAGTCTTTTTCAATAATTGTTTCACATTTGTGTGCCTTCCAGTGCACTTTAATTTTGTCTTCCAGTGCACATTGTTGTGCCTTCTAGTACACATTGTAGAAAATGCAGTTGATGTAAGGCTGAGATTTATCCGCATATTTCACATACGGCCTTCTTCGCACTAGAGTCTTTCTCACTCTCACTCTCTCTCTCTCTCTCTCTCTCTCTCTCTCTCTATATATATATATATATATATATATATATATATATATATTAGCGCTCATATGCGGCGGGAGCTTACGGTGCAGCGGTGCGGTGAGAGTTCCAGAAATACACCAACAGTGTTAACAACATGCATCAACAGTGTAAGAAAACACACCACAATGAAATGAAAAAAAAAACCAAAAAATATACAATACACCCAAAAAATACACTATATAACTCACCACGCCCTAATGGTGTATTTCCGAACAGTGTATGATGCGTTTACTCACACCTAATGGTGTATTTTTGGTGATACGCACCTACTTTGTGTGTGTTTTTGTGGTGCATTTCATAACATTGATGGTGTATAATCGCTCAAATGTTGGTGATGCCGCACCACCGCAAGGGAGGACCCCGCCGCACCTGATCCTAACTAACTATATATATATATATATATATATATATATATATATATATATATATATATATATATATATATAAAATTCAGTTCCTGTGCGGTTAAATCTGAGCCATTGATATTTCTTAAATCAATGTCCAAATTTAAGGTGTGTGATTTTTCTTTTTAAGTTATGTGGTTTTTGTGCTTAAGGTGCGTGAGTTGTGTGCTTAATGTGAGTAGTTGTTGAAACTTAAGGTGCGTGATTTTGTGCTTAAGGTACATGAGTTTTGTGCTTAATATGAGTAGTTGCTGAAACTTAAGGTGCATGGTTTTCTTTCTTAAGGTGCATGATTTGTATTATAACACCCCACTTTTCTTAAACCTTATTAACAAATACTTAACTTAGAAAGGAATACTAATAAGCATAATAAATTTACTAATAAACTTTTGAGAGGTGTCACCGCCACAAATCCACAATCATCATACACGGTGATTGCACAGGCAAGGAAAAGATCTAACAAAGTCAAGCTCCACTAACTTTAAACAATCTAAGGGAACAAATCCCCGGTGTCCAGCACCATCAAAACATCGAATAAGTCTACAACCAAGTCTCTAAATAAACATACTAATAAGAGTTTAGACTACAACTAGCACACTAAACCGATCTCGTCTAACTCGATTGCTCTCAAGAACTGAGTCCACCTGAAAGGGGTTAACAAACAAACAAGTAGAAAACAACTCGTTAGCACGAAGCTAAGTATAATGCATTCAACCCTGTAAAATACTACAGTATATACTTTTTCTTGAAAACATTTGTTTCACACACTTTAGATCAAGTATTCTCAATCACTTAAGCAACATTCAAACATGCTCAACAGGATATCTATATGCTTGTAACCTAATTATCAAATAGGCATACTTTCTCAATCATTTAGCTTATCAAAAATCTCATGCTTACACATACATATCTTATCACGGCGATATACTTTAATCATGCTCCAACTGGTAGTTAATAATATACTTAAGCTTTAACAAATAATCTCATGCTAACATATATATCAACAATAATCTCATATAATCATATATCTCAATAAGCAATCTCATGCTATCATATATCTCAATAAGCAATCTCATGCTATCATATAACTCAATAAGAAATTTCATGCTATCATATAACTCAATAAGCAATCTCATGCTATCATATAACCCAATAAGAAATCTCATGATATCATGTAATAACTCAATAAGCAATCTCATGTTATCATGTAACTCAATAAGCAATCTCATGCTATCATGTAACTCAATAAGCAATCTCATGCTATCATGTAACTCAATAAGCAATCTCATGCTATCATGTAACTCAATAAGCAATCTCATGTTATCATATAACTCAATAAGCAATCGCATGCTATCATATAACTCAATAAGCAATCGCATGCTATCATGTAACTCAATAAGCAATCTCAAGCTATCATATAACTTAGCAATCTCATGCTATCATATAACTCAATAAGCAATCTCATGCTATCATATAACTCAATAAGCAATCTCATGCTATCATAAATGAAGGGAAGGCGATATAATGTCATGCTTCTTATCCTACTTGCATGCAACACGTGCAAATCATTTAATCATGCAATAAGATGAACATGATGCTTTATTATAAGTATAGATAGATATACATATACGCTCTTTCTTTGGTAACAAGGAACACTTGTTCAACGGAGGTTTCTTAGAGCCACAATGACTCGCTTTTCTCTTCTTTCACTTGAGTCACACAGACTCGCTTTTCTCTTCTTTCTCTAGAGTCACAATGACTCGCTTTCTTTCTTTCTTTACGTTTACTCGTGGGCGAGGTAGGAACTTTATCATGATGTGAACGGGCCTATCTGGGCTCGGCATCTAGCCGGCCTAATACTCATCTCACCCACAGAACCACTCTCTTGGTTCTTTTTTCAAACTCTGTGGAATCAGGTATCGTACTTATCAGTATGCACACCCCCTCACTGGGATTCCAAGCCCGGCGGGTAGTATCCTACCTAGTAACTCGGGAATATCGACCTCGTTACTTCACATCGGATTGCAATGTCCGTTTCATTCTTTACTTTTTCTTTTCTTCCGAAAGAACATAGTCCAAACGGGCCTCCAAAACCTCGGATTACTCACACTAGATACATATAGATATAACCTATGCATTTTAATCTCATGCAACAACTTTACTTATGCAAACTTATGCACATAGCTTCTTAACAACTTTTCTTTTCTTACAAATTGGAAATCAAATATCATGCAACTTCTCAATGCAACTAGATAATGATTTTCTAAAATAGATATAGGTTTTTGAAAGAATACTTAGGCTTACTTAGAGCCACTTATGCACTTTAGTTCATGATATGCTAAACATGCTCTTTACTATAAAGAAAATCTCAAATTCTCTTTGGCTATAAGTCAAGCAAACAATATGCTACTTTATGCTTATCACTTTAATACTTAGAAAAACTTCTTAGCAAACACTTAGCAAATATTGATCATGCTCTTTGAACACAAAATAGACAACATGCTTTAATATTTCACTTTACTGGACAAATAGATTCATGCTATGTACAACCAAACATCTCATATTCTTGGCAAATCAATAACTCACAATGGCTATTTAAACATGCTAATCAAGCAAACTTTGGCAAATAATGATCATGCTTCTTAATCCAAATAGCTAAGACTAAATACTTCACATATTCCTTCTTTGTAAATACTACACAGATTACTTCTATAGCATGAATCATCACAATTTCTACTGCACATTACTCATTTCAACTCCAAATTCAATGAAGTCAAATTCTACTTGTGCGTCGTAAAGATCCCGAGTGTCCGAACCTCAAGGGCCCACGAGTCCCGGTCCGAGCGCCACGTAGCTGAGCCACAAAGGGCCCGGCCACTGCACTGTATTGGCCTAGCGGAGCTTGCGGTGGGGCTTGAGGACAACATCAAATAAATTATCCAAAATCAACTTAATACATAAAATTGAAATCACTATACAACAATATCTTCCTCAAAATAGCAAATAAATAAACTTTATTCCATCTCAACTGAATCCATCCCGATTTACTATCCGTGTTCACCTGTATAAATAATTTAACAGAAAAACAAAGTGTAGACAAAAATTAGCATAAGCTAAGTAAGTTTCACTTCACCCAGCAAAATATAGGCTTGGATTTTATATTTTCAAATCTCATATAATTTTATACTTTTCCAAAATAGATGTAGAGTTATACTCTTCCTTGTACAGAGAATTAATACTTATAAATGGAGAATTAACAAACCTCATCGAAATCCACTTAGAATCTGGACTAAAACCTATGTGCACACCCCTAGGGGATTCCAAGCCACTGGGTAGTATATGATCCAAGTAGTCAGGTTTTTCTACCTACTACCACACAACCAGTTTGGAAACTGGATCATAACCTATGTGTTACACTCTCATGGGATTCCAAGCCCAATGAGTAGTAATTAGTCCAAGTGAACAATAATTCTCTTTACTGAACATCACACAATATAATAGTTTCTCAAAATTTCATTATTTCTCCACAAATAAATACTCTTCTCCAAAATATATAATTTTCTTCAAAATATATAATTTTCTCCAAAATAGGTAGTACAAATTTCACCACGTGTATATATAGCAAAATTTTCCAAGCCAACGATTTACACACACAGGGCTCGACACGTCGAAGCCCATTCTCGATATTTCGAGAATCACCACACACAACAATTAAATTTATCGATCAATTCAGTTGTGTTCACATTAATAGCATATATCACATATATTATCAACACATACAATACTCAGAAAAAAATGATAGTTTTGATGAACATGAAATCTTACCTCAAAGTCCAAAACTCTTATCAACACTTAAAAGCATTCTAATCAGAAACCTGTGAATGACACAAATAAATCTAATAATATTACTAATAGAATTACTATAATAATTATTATTAATATTATTAATAACTGCCGTATCCTCATAATCCATCCATGAATAATCCATCATCATCTCAATTCAATCTCAATTCATTATTAGCATTTCCTTATCATCTTTACTATCAACCGAAAGAAAATCAATTTCCAACACGCACCAATAATATTACCTAGAGTTGGAAATTTAGTGCAAATTGCTTGAAATTTTTTGTCCCAATTACTACATACTATTTTGCTCCCATTCCTGCTATCCTTGTGCAATTTAACAATTTCTTTTTCTAGTATGTAATTGTTTGCACTTGTTAGTCATGTAACTTCAATTCCTCCATGTGTATTCTTGTTTCTTTCTCTTTTCCTTTCATGTTCCCTCTATGTACATATGCTTATGTCCTTCATCGTTTTCTGCCAATTTTATTACACAAAAAAAAAAAAAAAAAACAACAACATATTCACTCTTTCAAATGCATATCCTATCTACCTCATTTTCACAAAAGTATGACCACAAAGAAGGTACATGGTACTCACAAGAATCTCAACCCTCTCCACACTTAGACCTTGCTTGCCCTCAAGCAAGACCAATCATTAGGCAAGCAACTAGTATGGGGGTGGGGCATGCAACAATGTAGCAATCATATGAATGGACCATGGTCAAATCATGCAAGAATAGGGATTAGAAGATGTAGGGAACTCCCTTAGAATGATAGTCGAAAGATGTGAATTGCTTTTCCACCAAAGTTCCTCTTTCTAAAAGTTCACAATCCAACAAGAGATTACCTATCAAATGAAAAATCACACGAATAATGGAAAAAGAAACAACAAAAATTAAGATAACATTGGATTGCCTCCTAAGAAGCGCCACGTTTAACGTCCTTGGCTCGACGCAACTTACAACCAACCATCCAATGACACTTGGATGAGAACTAGTCCTTTTGCCCCATCCACTCGCTCTTCAAGATACGCCCTCAAGTGTCGGGCACTCACAAACTCTCTAAAGCTCAATACTAGCATATTATCTTCAAAGGTTTGACATTGATCTACTTCAAAAAATATGCTATCATACTCCCTCTTCTTATTCTCTTCCTCTTTTTCTGGTTCTTCTTTCATTTCCACTTCAAAATTTTCATCTCTTATCTTTTCTTCACCTCCCTCTTCTTCACTCTCACTCTCCTCTTTAACGATTTGTCAATGAATTTCCTCAAATAACACATACTTATTTTCAACATTTTCTTCTTTGTGCCCAATATCTTCTTCAAGTTTTTCTTCCTCTATAACATCTCCTTTCACTTCATTTTCATCATCCACAACCTCACCAATATTCTTAACACAAGCACCAACAGCATGAACATCACAAATATCACCCCAAGTTTGAGCACAAGCATCATCACATTCAATCATGCAATCACCAACATTCGTCTTATGACAAGTGTTTTCTCCTTCGTTTTCACATTTGGCGACTTAAGCCATTTGCTCTTTAAAGTTTCGGATCGATGCTTGAGTCTCTTTCCTTAGGGAGGAGACCTCTTGCCTTAACATGGAGGCCTCTTACCTTAGCTCTTGCTTCCATTCCCGTCGAAAGTGAGTCATGTCTTGTTTTAATTCTTCCAACATTGCCAAGATCTTATTCCTCATGTCTTTCTTGATTTCCCCCTTATATGGTTGCATCGTGTACTCCTCATCCTCATAGTGGTTGGAGTAGTATGGGTAGTCTTGATAATCTTGAGAATACGGAGGGTATTTAGGATTTTGAGTGTATGAAAGGTAGTGTTCATCTTGAGTGTATGGGAAATATTTTCCATTTTGAGGGGTTTGTAAGTGTTTGATGCTTTTAGAGTAAGAGTTATGAGGGTAGGCTTTCTGGGAATAGAGATTTTGTGATGGAGCATTATGATATCATCTTCTATAGGTGGAGCTTGAGTTGGATAAGGGCCATATGATTGAGCATCATTGTATCCTTCTTGGGGTATGTAGTCCTCGCTCGTATCCCTCATATTGGTCTGGATTGTGGTCTTGAAGCTCTTCATAATGGCTTTTGTTTCTCCTTGGATGGTAATAATCATCATAAGTCATTTCTTGATCATCATATTGATCCCAAAGTGGTGGTGGATTTCTGGGTCGATTTTCCTCTTGTGAAGTTCTATATCTGATCTTCTTGGGGAAGGTGAGTTATAGTCCTCAAAGTCTCCATAGTTGTGACCATTGAAAGATTGAGAATCATAGCATCTCCTTTGTGGCTTATAGCTTCCTTGATCCTCATATTGATCCTCTTGTTGGAATCTTGACATAGAAAACATCATCTTGGATCAACCTACAATCACAAAGACAAGAGAAAGATTTTGCAACTAAAAGTAGTTGCTTGAGAGTGTAGTTTCATTTCAAGAGACAAAAGTTCACAAGTAAACAAAGTAAATTGCAAAAACAAAAAGTAAAGAGACAAAATTTCACAAGTAAACAAACTTTAATGCTATCTCATGTTAACCCAAATGGACTCACTACTCAAAACCGATGTCATTCCCCAGCAACGACGCCATTTGAAAGTTGGTTTTAGTGGTGATGTTTTATTGAGTGTCGTCCTCTAGGAATAGGTATAAGGGAATTGAGTAGAGAGGGGTTAAACACAATATCATTAAGTGTTTGAAAGCTAACCAAATTGAAATGTTTGTTTGCATAGAGACAATCATAAAACAAATAAATGATTAAGTAGGTAAAGGATAAAAGAGAGGACTTAGATCAAATGGAAATGTACGAATGTTTCTTAGTGTTCTAAGATTCTAGGCTAAACCAAGTTCAACAACGAATGCAAGGAAGTTAAGTCAATGCCATTGCCACTCTCATGGACATTGGACTCTCACCAAGGTTCTAATCCCATTCTCATAGCAATTAGACCAGGTGAGGCAATTAATCAAACATCTTGTGTGCTCATTTCCTTCCAACTCCCCTTTCTCAAGAGTAAGTTATAAATTTGATAGGTTTGGCTATGGTGAATCCCTATTCTCATAGGTGAAGTACCAAATCCAACGACCCCTTGCATAGTAGGGCCCTAACCAAACAAGAGTCCATACAATTTTCCAAATTCACAATCACATTCATCCTAGAGGCATAACAAAACCTAGACTTTGCAATTCAATTCATGTTGGCATTCATACACAGCAATTCAATCTAAATCTCTAACTGGTTTAACTACTCATAATGTAATTGATAAACTAAAAGCAATTAAAGTAATGAACAATAAATTCAAACTACAAACTATGTGAAATGTAAAAGTAAGAAATTGCGAACTTAACTTGATAGAACTTGTAGTATGGAATCTGAAATTGATGTAGGAATTGTGATTACAAATGATAAACTTCCTCTAAATCTTCCAAAATGTTAATGGATTACAATGGATTTTACTCTTCGATGGTTTGTGGTGGAGAGAAAATGGAGAAGAGACTTTAGAAAACTACCTGATACCCCCAAAATAACTCCTATCCCCCTTTTACACTATTGCAACCGCGCCAATAACCGCCTTCAGATTGCCTGGTCACGATGGAGGTCATGGCGTGACATCCATCGTGACCAGGCCAAAGCTTTGCAGGTCCCAGGATGTCACGCTGCAGGTCACGGCGTGACCAGCAGCGTGACGCCTGGGATCCGCAAAGTAGTCTGCAGGTCAGGATGAAGGTCACAGGGTGACCTTCACCGTGACATTCAGACTACAACTACTGAAAATTATGGAATTTTCGACTACCTGAAAGTGATCTTAAATCAAGTCAAAAGCCTTGTTCCGACCACTTTTGGTATCCGGAAAAACCTTTGTTGCTATTTCCGACCACTTTTTGCTTTCGACTTGATTTAAGATTACTTTCAGGTGGTCGAAAATTCCATAATTTCCAGTAGTGTACTTTTAAATGGTTAGATTGTCACGCTGTGGGTCACGGCGTGACCAGCAGCGTGACACCTGACCATCTGAAAGCTAGCTGAAATGTCACTTGTTGTGTCTTCTCCTTCGCCCCGATGCTCCGTTGGTCGTTGTTACCATCGTGCTCTTCCATTTGTGAACCACTTTGCCTCAATATCATCTTGATTTGTCCTCATTTTAAGCTCTTGTATATCCCAATCTACATTTCCCTTCCTCAAGCTATCAACACTTGAAATATGCTTCATGTGCGTATAAACACCTAATGTTCAATTAGAAATTAGTACAAACGAAGCATAATTATAGACTAATTCAAGGCTTATCAATTATTTTGATAAAATAAATTCCTAGTTGGTGACTATATATACGTTATATATATATATATATATATATATATATATATATATATATATATATATATATATATGTAATTTTGGTTTCATACCAAAATTGGTTGGAATTAATTTTCTATAAATGAAATTCTATTTTTTTGGGACAAATATATATTTTATATATATTTTGTGTATCGATTTATTCACCAATATCCAACAGTCTCATGGTTTTGAGTGGTATTGTTGAGTGTTGGAAAAATTAGCTTAAAATGGCATAAAATGGCATATTAAGTGGCTATTTTGTGGTACAATTATCAGTGGGGTCCAATACCGATTTGGGTCGGGTCAAAGTGGATTCGGATTCTTCGTAGTAAGACGAAGAGATTGATATATTGTACGCTCAAAACGGATAATGGGTGAATGAGATATTGATTCTCAAAGTAGACCCATTTAAGTTGGGAAATGAAGGGAAAATGTAGGACTTTGTCCCACATTGGTTTGGAAACAAGATTTGCCCCCCTTATATACATGAGCTCTTTTCAAGCTTGTAGAATTGTATAGCATAGAGGCTCTCTCGCGGGGGGGGGGGGGTGCAAATCAAAATCCAACTAGAGGACATGAAAAAGGCTTGAAATCAAGCCCGAGCTCGCGTGCGCCGGCACCTGCGGGCACGAATGTCGTCCGGAAATGGGCTAAGTTATGCCTAACTTCGGTATCATTTTCCATCTGTTATAGTCACTTGGCTCGACCAAAACTACAGAGAGCACGAGAGGTTGTGGTGCATGGCTCGGCCAAAACCGAAAACACCACTCTCGTGCTACAGAGAGCACGAGAGGACCCGAAAGTGCAGAAGATTAAACTCATCTGTTACGGAATTAATACTGTTTTAATTCCAATTTTTAAATTCTGAGTTTAATCCTACTTAGTGGTGACCGTTACAGGTGTTACACAATTGGTTTTAACACCAATTTAATGGCCATGTTGAATGCTATCACTCCAACATCCCTATATAAAGAGAGGTAGAAGCAGTAGCATTTTACACAGTGGAAAAAAAAACAAAGGAATTCCAGTAGCTTTTCATCTCAAAACTCTGCTTCTACTCTCTTCTTTTAGCCAACCTGTGTTCTAAGCTTTGCTTTGTTTGCCGGGTTCCTTGTTTAGGTGCTTAAACAAGGAATCGTAGCACGTTTTATCCTGGGAAACCTAGGCTACAACGCTCCTAGCACTTGTGGGAGGTAGCAAATAAGGTTTTAAGGAAAAGAACCTTGTGTTCGAACTCGTGCTAAACCTAACCCAAACACTCAACCTTTTCCTTCCCAATTTTCTGTTTTCCCATATAATATTAATCTTTCCGTAGGATTATTATTATTTTTGGGAATTTTCAACCATATTACCCAACAATCTTAAAACCTTATATCCATTTCCCGTTGGTTGTTTATCTCTAATTTCCTAGAAGAAATGGAGAATCCAGTTTTGCTAGCTCTCGGGGAGGAGAATGTTGTTGAGAACAACAATGGTGGGAATGGCAATAATGTTGCTAATTCCCAGGCTACACCAGTGAACGTTGGTTCACAAGATGGTGGGAGCACTGAGGGATATATTCACATGACTCGGGTACCTACGGTACCGAGTGGTTCGGCCGAAAGACCAGAGAAATTCACCGGTATTGGATCGAATTTCAAAAGGTGGCAACAAAAGATGTTGTTCTACCTAGCAACTCTCGGCTTGGCGAGATTTTTGACCGAGAAGGTTCCCGAACTAAGAGAACAGGATGCCCAATCCGTGATGGCAGTTGGCTATTGGAAGGATTCGGACTTCCTATGCCGAAACTACATCCTAAATGGATTGTGTGATGCGTTATACGATGTATATCGCAAGATTGGCACAGCGAAAGCGCTGTGGGAAGCTTTGGATCATAAATACCGAAGTGAGGATGCCGTCGCAAAGAAATTTGTGGTTGGCCGATTCCTTGACTTCAAAATGGTTGATTCCAAAACCGTGCTAAGTCAGGTTGAAGATTTACAACTAATCTTTGATGAAATCCGTGACGAAGGCATGACGTTGAGTGAAGCCTTCCTAGTGGGATCTGTTATCCACTTGCTGCCTCCAGGGTGGAAGGACTTCAAGAATTACCTTAAGCATAAGCGAAAGGAAATGAACCTGGAGGACCTGATCCAGCGACTCCGAATTGAGGAGGGGAACAGGACGAATGATGGAAGAAATTCTGTCACTATTGGTGCTAAAGACAATGTTGTGGAGCATGCTAAAAACTCCAAGAAGAACAAGAAGGACAAGCAAAAGCTAGGTCCGAAAGGAGGCATTACCAAGAAGAAATTTCATGGAAAATGCTTCAATTGTGGCAAGACTGGCCACAAGTCCTCTGAGTGCAAAGTTCCAAAGAAGAAGAACAAGAGTTCTGAAGCCAACATGGTTGAGGAAA
The DNA here is from genome assembly GCF_001879475.1 of Ipomoea nil. Classification (NCBI taxonomy): domain Eukaryota; kingdom Viridiplantae; phylum Streptophyta; class Magnoliopsida; order Solanales; family Convolvulaceae; genus Ipomoea; species Ipomoea nil. The sequence goes on along the minus strand of NW_017618912.1, from coordinate 407,259 downwards.
GCAATCAGAAGGAGGTCGAGATTAGCCTTTCGGCTATGGTGACCGAGGTGAACCTCGTGGACTCTAACCCACGAGAGTGGTTCATCGACACTGGTGCAACAAGGCACTTATATTGCAACCGAGAAATGTTCAACACCTTTGAGACCGTTGAGGGCGAGAAGGTTTGGATGGGAAACTCTGCTCAGTCTACTGTGGAAGGCGTGGGCAAGGTGGTTCTAAAGATGACTTCCGGGAAGGAACTAACGTTGAACAACGTGCTGTATGTTCCAGAGCTGAGGAAGCATCTGGTGTCTGGCTCACTGTTGAACAAGCATGGCTTTCGCATGGTGTTCGAGTCAGACAAGGTTGTTTTGTCTAAGTTAGGAATGTTTGTAGGCAAAGGTTATGTAACTGATGGGCTTTTTAAGCTCAATGTAATGCCTATTATCATGAATAAGAGCAAAGTTAATTCCGTTTACTTGCTTGAGTCTTCCAATTTGTGGCATGGTAGACTAGGTCACGTTAATTATAATTCTATACGTAGATTAATTAACATGGACCATATTCCTAATTTTCAAATTAACAGAAATAACAAATGTGAAATTTGTGTTGAGGCAAAATTAACGAAAGTACCTTTCAAATCGGTTGAAAGGGAAACTGAACCACTAGAATTAATCCATAGTGATTTGTGCGATTTTAGATCGATACAAACGAGAGGTGGTAATAAATATTTTATCACGTTTATCGACGATAGCACACGTTATTGCTATGTGTATTTGCTTAAGAGCAAAGACGAAGCCTTGGAAAAATTCATTCTTTATAAGAATGAAGTTGAAAACCAACTTAATTGTAAGATTAAGAAAGTTAAAAGCGATCGAGGTGGTGAGTACGAAGCACCTATTGGTGACTTCTGTGCGAGTGTAGGTATAATACACGAGCGTACTGCACCTTACTCACCTCAATCGAACGGTGTTGCCGAACGAAAGAATCGTACATTGAAAGATATGATGAATGCGATGCTTATAAGTTCGGGCCTACCTCAAGACGCGTGGGGTGAGGCTATTTTGACAAGTAATTACCTTTTAAATAAGGTACCCCACAAGAAGCTCGATAAGACTCCTTATGAGCCGTGGAACGGTAGGAAACCTTCCTACCAGTACCTGAAAGTGTGGGGGTGTCTTGCCAAAGTTTTGGTGCCAACACCTAAGAAAGTAAAGATAGGTCCTAAGACAGTGGACTGTATCTTTATTGGCTATGCACATAATAGTAGTGCTTATCGGTTCTTAGTACACGAGTCCCATAATCCGGACGTACACGAGAACACGATAATAGAATCAAGGAATGCATCTTTCTTTGAAAATGTATTTCCTTGTAGGTCCAATGAGGGACCAAGTTCGTCAAAACGAACATTTGACGAAGCTATGGATAATGATAGTGGGGAATCCGAGAGAGAACCCGAGCTCGAGCCAAGACGCAGTAAGCGGGCGAGAGTTGGAAAATCATTTGGTCCTGATTTTCTAACTTACTTGTTGGAGTACGATTCGAGTACTCTAACTTGTTTATTAGAAAATGAACCCGATTTTCTATCTTGTTTGATAGAAAACGAGCCTCGAAAGTACGGAGAAGCCGTGACTTCTACAGAAGGACCAATGTGGAAAGACGCTATTAAAAGTGAAGTGAATTCTATTTTACAGAATCACACTTGGGAACTTGTTGATCTTCCTCCGGGTAGTAAACCCTTAGGATCCAAGTGGGTCTTTAAAAAGAAGATGAAACCCGATGGTTCCATCGAGAAGTATAAGGCTAGGCTTGTAATCAAGGGTTACAGGCAACGCGAGGGCCTTGATTACTTCGACACGTACTCTCCCGTGACGAGAATAAATTCCATTAGAATGATACTTGCTATAGCCGCGCTGCGGAATTTGGAAGTTCATCAAATGGACGTTAAAACCGCTTTCCTAAATGGCGAACTAGATGAGGAAATCTATATGGAACAACCCGAAGGGTTCGTGGTTCCGGGCCAAGAAAGGAAAGTGTGTAAGTTGGTTAAATCGCTATATGGTTTAAAACAAGCGCCTAAGCAATGACACGAGAAGTTTGACCATGCGATGTTGACTAATGGATTTAAAATAAACGAAAGTGACAAATGTGTCTACGTTAAAGAAACGATAGACGGTTATGTCATTCTTTGTTTATACGTAGATGACATGCTCATCGTTGGTAGTAACGATCGGATGATCAAGTCTACCAAAAATATGTTAAATGCGAGATTTGACATGAAGGATATGGGTTTGGCTGATCTAATCATCGGGATTAGAATCATTAGAAGACCTGATGGTCTGGTGTTAAGCCAATCACATTATATTAATAAAATCCTTGAAAAATTTAACAAGGATAATCATCAAGGGACTAGGACGCCATTAGATCGAAGCGTTCATCTAACCAAGAACCACGGAGAGTGTATTTCTCAAGTAGAATATGCTCGGGTTATTGGTAGTTTGATGTATCTAATGAGCTGTACTAGGCCGGATATTGCCTTTGCGGTTAGTAAACTCAGTAGATATACGAGTAACCCCGGTGCCATGCACTGGACGGCAATAGTGAAGGTTCTGAGATACTTAAGGTATACTCGAGACCTTGGACTGCACTATGGGAGATATCCTGCTGTACTTGAAGGGTATAGCGACGCTAGCTGGATATCCGATATTAAGGACTCCAAGTCCACAAGTGGCTACGTGTTTACACTAGCCGGTGCAGCTGTTGCATGGAAATCCTCTAAACAGACCGTGATAGCTAGATCCACGATGGAATCTGAGCTGATAGCCTTGGACAAATGTTGTGAAGAGGCTGAATGGCTACGCCATTTTTTAGAGGGTATTCCTAATTGGGAAAGACCTGTACCTCCAATGTGTGTGCATTGCGATAGTCAAGCTGCAATTGGACGAGTACAGAATCATATGTACAATGGTAAGTCTAGACATGTGCGTCCAGACATAATACCATTAGACAACTTCTCACAACTGGTGTTGTCTCGATTGACTACGTAAAGTCAGAAGACAATATAGCGGATCCGCTAACCAAAGGGTTATGTAGAGTAGCTGTGGAGAAGTTGAGACAAGGAATGGGTCTAAAGCCCTTGGTATAAAGTTCTATAGTGGACACCCAACCTAGCTGGCACCTAGGTTCAATGGGACAACTAAATTATGGAACAGAGCGTGTCACTGTGGGGGTCTCGGATCCCCTACCACTCCTCGTTAGAAACAGTGGCTCCCGCACAAGGTTAGCATGTTAAATGCTTTAGTGATTCGAATGTCGGTTGACATATGTGAGTATGCGGGATACTCGGGAAAGAATCACCTATGTGAGAGAGAAATGAGGGTCGCTTCAAAGGAGAATTGACGGGCATAATTCTTCACAAACTCTTGCAGAACCAGGAATGGTGACCCACGACCAAAATGGGCACAATCATGAGAACAAAGCATGGTTGGGAGGTTCCTGTGCGAGATATGTCATCGTCTACACAAACGGCAGTCGGTTCAAAGACATCGCGTTCTACCGTACAGTCAGTAGAGTAAATGTATCTTCACGAGGGAAGGTTCAAAGGGTGTGACCCTACCTGTCCTATGCAGGGATCGACCGTTGAACACAGTTGTTTCCGTTTTAAAATTACCCCCGAAAATCAATTTGCATTCATGTGGGGGATTGTTGGAAAAATTAGCTTAAAATGGTATAAAATGGCATATTAAGTGGCTATTTTGTGGTACAATTATCAGTGGGGTCCACTACCGATTTGGGTCGGGTCAAAGTGGATTCGGATTCTTCGTAGTAAGACGAAGAGATTGATATATTGTACGCTCAAAACGGATAATGGGTGAATGAGATATTGATTCTCAAAGTAGACCCATTTAAGTTGGGAAATGAAGGGAAAATGTAGGACTTTGTCCCACATTGGTTTGGAAACAAGATTTGCCCCCCTTATATACATGAGCTCTTTTCAAGCTTGTAGAATTGTATAGCATAGAGGCTCTCTCGCGCGGGGGGGGGGGTGGGGGGTGGGGGGTGCAAATCAAAATCCAACTAGAGGACATGAAAAAGGCTTGAACTCAAGCCCGAGCTCGCGTGCGCCGGCACCTGCGGCCACGAATGTCGTCCGGAAATGGGCTGGCCTTGCGGGCTAAGTTATGCCTAACTTCGGTATCATAGTCACTTGGCTCGGCCAAAACTACAGAGAGCACGAGAGGTTGTGGTGCATGGCTTGGCCAAAACCGAAAACACCACTCTCGTGCTACAGAGAGCACGAGAGGTTGTGGTGCACCGAGAGCAAAACTCTCGTGCAACGGTGAACACGAGAGGTGTACTCTCGTATTGCACCATAACACGAGAGGTGTACTCTCGTGGTGTACCACAGCACGAGAGTGTGAACTCTCGTGCACCCCAACGGTCTGAAACCCGTTATGCCTAACTTCGGTATCATAGTCACTTGGCTCGGCCAAAACTACAGAGAGCACGAGAGGTTGTGGTGCATGGCTTGGCCAAAACCGAAAACACCACTCTCGTGCTACAGAGAGCACGAGAGGTTGTGGTGCACCGAGAGCAAAACTCTCGTGCAACGGTGAACACGAGAGGTGTACTCTCGTATTGCACCATAACACGAGAGGTGTACTCTCGTGGTGTACCACAGCACGAGAGTGTGAACTCTCGTGCACCCCAACGGTCTGAAACCCGAAAGTGCAGAAGATTAAACTCATCTGTTACGAAATTAATACTGTTTTAATTCCAATTTTTAAATTCTGAGTTTAATCCTACTTAGTGGTGACCGTTACAGGTGTTACACAATTGGTTTTAACACCAATTTAATGGCCATGTTGAATGCTATCACTCCAACATCCCTATATAAAGAGAGGTAGAAGCAGTAGCATTTTACACAGTGGAAAAAAAACAAAGGAATTCCAGTAGCTTTTCATCTCAAAACTCTGCTTCTACTCTCTTCTTTTAGCCAACCTGTGTTCTAAGCTTTGCTTTGTTTGCCGGGTTCCTTGTTTAGGTGCTTAAACAAGGAATCGTAGCACGTTTTATCCTGGGAAACCTAGGCTACAACGCTCCTAGCACTTGTGGGAGGTAGCAAATAAGGTTTTAAGGAAAAGAACCTTGTGTTCGAACTCGTGCTAAACCTATACCCAAACACTCAACCTTTTCCTTCCCAATTTTCTGTTTTCCCATATAATATTAATCTTTCCGTAGGATTATTATTATTTTTGGGAATTTTCAACCATATTACCCAACATTGAGTTCATTTCTGGTATGGCCGGAGTATTACTTCTATTCCTCGTGATTTGTAAAACTGGAGTTGTTTAATGATATACTTATGTATTCCCAAGTTTCAAAATGGTTTTACCTATATACTCCATAATATATGATTATGTATTCAACGCGTTGGAGTGGGTTACTTAGCAATTTTCGCTAACGGTTGTTATATCTTATGTTTTCAGGTGCTTAGTCAATCCGAGAGCGCGTAGTGGAGCCCGGTTTAGACTAGCTTTCCCACCCCTTTAGCCTAGTCATTTTGGCCTATGAGTCGTGGACTTGTAGACTCTTTTTGAATAGTAGTTCTTGTAAGCCTGTGCATCTATGTTGGAAATCTAGATGTGGCATAACATCCCCACTTAACTGTTTAGGTTCCGCTTAGTTTTTAATTAAATGGTTAGACTTTCTACTTATCTCTAAGTTTGAATGTCTTATTTTATGATTAATTTTTGGGGGTGTTACGCGTGTCTTAAGAAACCAATGGCGATTGTCGAAGAGTTTGGGAAGGATTGAGAGAAAAAGACAGGAGAAGGGTTTTTGGTGTAAGACGGAGGATTGGATGAAAAGATGGAATAACCCTAAAAATAAATTAACAAGTCATATGTTTTGAGATGGTTAAAGAAAACAGCTGGTAAAATGGTTACTAGCATTTTATGATTTAAGTTTAGTGGCGGTTTTATAGAACCGATGCTAAATGTTCAGTTTTTTGTAGTGGTAGGACGTATGCATGTATACATGTGAACTATGGTCCATATTGGTATAGAAGCTATGACATATGTACACATGTTAACAGTGGTTCATATTTCTACAGCAGTTAGGACATATGTATACATGTGAACTGTGGTACATTTGCTATTGATGCTAGGAGTCTAGGACATATGTATACATGAGAACTGTGGTCCATATTGCTACAGAAGCTAGGAGCATTTATATATGCATGTGAATTGTGGTTTATATTGCTCCCGAAGCTAGGATGTATGTATACATGTTTAAATGTGGTATATTGCCACATAAGCTAGGAAATATGTACGTGAACTGTGGCCCATATTACAACATAAGCTAGGACATATGTATACATGTTAATTAATTGTGGTCCACATTACTATAGAAGCTATATATGACGTATGCATAGTATATATATGTGAAATGTGGTACATATTGCTACATAAGGTAGACAATATGTATAAGCAAGTATCATGTAGAATTCACTATCATGGTTATATGATGAGCAATTTTAATAATGTTATCGTAAGTGTACGAATCAATTGTAGTTTAGCTTGTAAAGCAAGGGTTCGAACCCACATAGATTTAATACAGTGCAATTTAATAACTTCAAAAATAATTAACTCAACAATTTAAAGTATTATTAGAAACAAATACTAAAGATAAAGATCAACTCAAATACAAAATAATTAAATCAAAACTCAATAAGCTAAGGAAATGAATCACTAAGAACGAGAATTATATATCAAATTAAGAATCAAAATGAAAAATTTTAGAAACTTGAATCAATAATCATTACTTGTTTTGCATTTAGTTTAATTTGTCAACCAAATTAAGGGTTCGTTTTTTCTTTTGCCTAACTACTCCGTATAGCGTCTAGAGTTAGTTACGTATTTTAATCGTTCATATACTTAAACATTTATTCAAGGGAAAATGGCACTTTTTCTCCCTGAATTATATACCTATAGCATTTTTTCCCCCTAAATTATTGAAGTGGTTGTTTTTCCCCCTGAAATGTTAAATGGACATATTTATCCTTAAACTAAATATTTAATTTATTTTTTTTCTCCAACAAATTATGACCATAATTTGGTTCAAACTAAACAAACATTATAGCAACCAAACCGAAATATTCCAATTACAATTTAGAATCGAAATTCGATATTTAGAGTTTATTAAAATCGTGAACCGGAACGGACGGTTCATGTTCCGAACTGAAAAAATAAAATACATTTATTGTTGAATTTAGACTATTTTAAAATAAAAAATAAAATTTTAAAATAAAGACGGTTCAAAATCGCGAATCAGATCCGGAACCGCCGGTTCACGGTTCAAGATTCAATTTTTTTGATACATAATTTTAATAAATTGACATTTAAATATTGGGTTTTGGATCTGAATTATAACTGTAAACTATTAATTCGATTGCTTGCGTATCCGGTTCAATTCAAACCGAACCGTGGTCATCCCTATATATACGCAATAATTTGTTGGAGTAGTAAAATAAATAAAATATTTACTTTATGGGTATAAATGTCAATTTAATATATTAGGGGGGAAAAGCACCACTTTTAGAATAATTGAGGGGGCTAATGTGCTTACCTAAATAATTGAGGGGGAAAAAGTGCTATAAGTATATAACTCAGGGGTAAAAAGTGTCATTTTCCCTTTATTCAAACAATTAAAGCCCATTAAGCACAAAAGAACTTACAGAATATCCGGTTCAGGAATCCAATTAGTAATTTTAACAAAACAATATAAACTACTACTCATCTTTTTATCCTATAGATCAGAGCATATATGGAATTACTTGCCATGGTTTTTACTCTAACGTGCCATCTTACGTGGCATCCTGCGTGAAAATAACTTAGAAATAACGTGTTATTATACGTCAAATAAGTTATTTGCACAATTTTAACAAGGGTCTAATATAATTGGAGGGTTTTTTTTTTTTTTTTTTTTTTTAGTTTGAAAGTAGTTATTGCACTTTGGTAATAATTGGGAGTTTATTTGACCCTTATCCTAATTATTTATAGGGTTAAGACACTATATTTTCACAAAAAACACAAGGTTTTGATTTTTTATAAATTAATATCCTAGGAAGATGCTACTAAATGCATGTCAAAGCCTATCTCATAGCTATTTGACTGCCAATTAGTGCACTTTATCAAACATCTTCTTTCAAAGTCTTCTAGCTTCTCAAAGTGTAGTTAGAAATATGAGTAGTGTGGCCATAGTATTGCCCCATTCTCATGGTGACAGCTCACCTCTAGGAGCGTTATGTTGTGCAACCGTGTGCACCATGCATGGTGCACACGGTTGCAAAAACTTTTTAAAAAATAATTCAGAATTGCATAACTACACATCCATAACTTCATAACTATAAATTCAGAATTGTATAACTACACATTCATAATTTTATAACTATAAATCCAGAATTGCATAACTACACATCCATAACTTCATAACTATACATCCAGAATTGCAAAACTACACATCCATAACTTCATAACTATAAATCCAGAATTGCATAACTACACATCGATAACTTCATAACTATAAATCCAGAATTGCATAACTACACATCCATAACTTCATAACTCTACATTCAGAATTGCATAACTACAAATCCATAACTTCATAACTATAAATCCAGAATTGCATAACTACACATCCATAACTTCATAACTCTACATTCAGAATTGCATAACTACAAATCCATAACTTCATAACTATAAATCCAGAATTGCATAACTACACATCCATAACTTCATAACTATACATTCAGAATTGCATGCATAACTACACATCCATAACTTCATAACTATACATTCAGAATTGCATGCATAATTACACATCCATAACTTCATAATTATAAATCCAGTATTGCATAATACACATGTATAATTTCATAACTATACGTTCAAAATGTGAAATTATAAAATTATGAATATATGTTTACATAACTAATGGCAATCGGAAATGAATTTTTTTTTATGTAAGTAAAACGACGCGGGTGCACCATGCATGGTGCACACGGATGCACAGCATAATTTGCCCATGATGCTCTTATATAATTGAGCCCTAATGAAGTGTAACACTATGCCAAATTATTGTTTATCTAGATTAAAATTATCTGACTTTTTAATAAAACTATCGACAAAATTGAAGTAGAATTTATTCCGTCAATTTTGTCTGCATTGGCATCTCCTCTTGTAAATTACATTTTCATTATATTATTACTCCGTATATGAGACCAAAACTTGGTTCGAAGAGTTCCTTCAGGTCGGAATTCCACTTCGGAATTCCGGGCAGCATTCTGGTTCGACGACGACTTGGTTTGATATATTAATTTATGTTTCATCTTACGTGACATTTTAGCAACATTCTTTGATTGATATATTAATCTACGTGTCATATTACGTGCCGGCATCTTACGTGACAGATGGCTTAAGAATAACATGCATGCTATTATAAGTTAAATATGTTAATTATATTATTTTATTAAAGGTCTAATTATACTATTTTTTTTAGTTCAAAAGTAGCTGACAGGATAATGGTGCTGGCACCCGACCCGGATCATAAGCAGCACCTGACCCGACACCATATTTAACCCGACATCGTGTGGAATTCCAACAGGCAGAACTGCAACGGGCAGAACACCAACGGGTGGAAACATTATGGCCATTCATTGCATTGAAGGGAGAGAATTAAAGCTGAGCGCCTCATTCATGATTCTTCATGTTATTGCCGTTAGCCTCAGCTCCCCAATTATGACTTTTCATGTTGTTACCGTTAGGACTTAGCATAAATAGAATTCCCCTCAGCTAGCAGGGGGGAAGAGACTGTACTTTCTATACTGAAACTAAGGCAATACAACTATTGTCACTCTTTCACACAGTGTTATTCTAATATTATTATTACCGGGAACATTATTACCGTCAGTAGTAATTACACTTTGGTAATAATTGAGGGTTTATTTGACACTTATCCAAATTATTTATAGAGTTTTTTCTTTTCTTTTGAAAGCAATTATTTATAGAGTTAAGACACTATTTTCACAAAAACATAAAGTTTTGCTTTTCTTTTTCAACAAGATTTAAACTTGGAATAAGGTCAAATAAGCTATCCAATTACACACCAAAATGTGATTAGGCCACTGAACTAAAAAAGTAAAATAAATTATAATTGGGTCTTTAAAAAACACAAATTGATTCAATTTAACCTAAAATGACTTGTTTACCGGTTAATTATGCTGACGTGTCGGTCTCAAATTTAAAAATAATTTAAAATTTTATGGAGTCACATCACAGCAGGACAGATTAAAAAAGGAGTCATTCCATGGGCTTATTGATAGAGTTAGAAGCAGACTGACAGGGTGGAAGACGAAGACCTTCTCAATTGCAGGTAGAAGGGTACTTTCCCAATCTGTCCTCTCTGCAATCCCCATATACTCAATGCAATCTACGGTTATACCAGCCGGGGTGCTGGGAAATATTGAGAAATTGGTTCGGAACTTCTTATGGGGTGGCGCTGCTGGGGAAAGAAAATGCAACCTTATGGCCTGGGAGACAGTTACCAGAGACTTGAAAGACGGAGGGCTAGGAATAAGAAAATTGGACAGCATGAACATGGCCTTCATTGTCAAACTAGGGTGGAGGATCCAAATGGGGGATGAGGGGCTCTGGGCCCAGATCATGGGAGCCAAATATGGAATACAAAGTTTGGATCCTAACACGTGGCAGCCCAAAACGGCCATGTCAAATGCCTGGAAAGGAATCCTCAAAGCAGCTCCAACTCTCACGAAGGGACTTAAGAAGATCGCCAGAAATGGCAGAAGTACACGCTTTTGGCTTGATCCGTGGATTGAGTACCGGCCCTTGGCTGATTTCATCTCTGTCAACCTCCCTCTCCCAACGCTCTACGCTCGGGTTTCTGACTACTGGGACGACTCTACAGGTTGGAAATGGGAAGATTTGGCTCACCTTCTGCCATCTCAGGTACTGCATAAACTAGCGGCATTCATTTTGATTGATGAGGAGGAAATGGAAGACACCTTTGGCTGGGGTCCCGACAGCTCTGGGGAATTCTCCGTCTCCTCGACATACTCCATGATAACGAATCCTCAGCCTGCGCCAGGGTCGCGAATGTGGAGCAACATCTGGAATCTAAAGATCCCAAGCAGAATCCATTTCTTTCTCTGGTTAGTGAGACATAATAGAATAATGTCAACCGAGAATAGAGCCAAGAGAGGTTTTACATACAACGATAAATGTGATCTTTGCTGCGATGTGGTGGAATCAACAGAGCATATTCTACGTAGCTGCCCAATCGCTAGACAAGTATGGGATGCTCTAATGCCTACCTTGGACAACAATATACGAAGCTTGCCCTTCCTGGAGTGGCTCGATGCAGGGGTGGAAGGTTGGAGATGCAACAGACGCAAACACAACAATAAGATTACCTTTGCTGTCTCCCTTTGGTGGCTTTGGAAATGGAGGAATGATAGAGTCTTCAATGGAAAAAATTATGAGATCACCCAAAAGATTTACTAGATCAACATGCAAGTAAGAGAGATTAATGAGGTATTTGACAAATCTGGGAAGATGGGCTTAAGGGCTCCATTGAGAAGCTGGAGGCTAATTAGATGGACAAAACCCCGACTTGGGTGGGTAAAGATCAATGTAGATGGATGTCACAACCCCAGCATGAACCAGGCTGGATGTGGGGGTCTAATTAGAGATGAGCAAGGCTCTTGGATTAAAGGCTTTTCGTATACCGTTGGGGCATGTTTAATTGAAGCTGCTGAAGCCTGGGCTGTGTTGAAAGGGATCCAGCTAGCAAGTGCCCTTAGATTGAAGAGGGTATGCTTCGAAAGTGATGCATTGAGTGTTGTAAACGCTATGAATCAGAATGCGATGACTGGCAGTGTTGCAAGTAACATCATCCATGCATGCAAGCGTGAGCTTAGGAATATCTCAACTTGGGTGGTATCATATGTGCCAAGGGAACAGAACACTGCAGCGGACTGTTTGGCCAAAATAGTTGGGGCAACCACAGGCTTGAGAATCCTAGAAAGCCCCCCGGATTCGCTTGAACAGATCCTTGAGGAGGATAAATTCGGCATACCAATCTGGCGTCAATTAGATAGCTCTATACTGTAAACTTCTTGAGTATTCCCCTTCCATATATTCCAAAAATATTTGTTTTTAGCGAGATTTTTTAAAAAAGTTTAATTATCTAAATTATACTTAAAAGACTTTTTTATATCTAATTTTGAATTGAACATTCTACGTATAGTAGTTATAATAAATTATTGAAAAAATTACATTTTTCGTCCCTAAGTTATAAGGTAATTGTAGAATTCATCCTTAAGTGTTGGCCATACTCACTTTTCGTCCACAAGTTATCATTGACGTTGCACTTTTCGTCCCTTTAATAATAAAACATTCACTACAATAGAACATAGCTACTATGACGGTTTTTTTTACTCATACATAATGGTTTTCGAAGTGTCGCGCGTGTAAGTGACCACCATTGTAAATATACACTTTCTATGGCGGTTTTGGAAACCATCATGTATGTTAACTATATACGGCAGTTTTGGAAACCGTCATGTATGTTAACTATATACGGCGGTTAAACAACCGCCATATAATTATAAATATATACGACGTGTATGTCAACTATATGCGGAGGTTATTTAAAAAATCGTCGTCTATTAAGCGACGTATTATAATACAATATATTATATGACAATTATTTAAAAAATCAACGTCTATTAAGTGACGAAAAAATTAAGGTATATACATCGATTATTTTAAAAATCGTCGTCTATTAAGTGACATAGTATAACAAAATATATTAGATGGTAGTTATTTAAAAAATTGCCCTCTATTAAGTGACGTAGTATACTATTTATGTAGTAGTGATTAGGGATGAAATTAAATTTGTAATTTTAGTATAACTCAGGGATGAAAAGCGCAACATCAATGATAACTTAAGAACGAAAAGTGAGCATTACCAACACTCAGGGACAAATTTTACAATTACCCTACAATTTTTTAGATATTATCAAATGAAATTGCAGTTATATCAAAATGATACTATAATTGTGATGAAATGAAACTGTAGTGTATATAAAATGAAACTGAATAACATTTCACATATTTGAGTGTATATTGTGCAATGAAGCTATAGTTATATCGAAATGATCATGTAGTTGTGTTTTAATGAAACTATAGTATATATAAAATAAAAGGGGAAATTGCACTTTTGGTCCCCCAATTAGTGCCCCATATGCAATGTGATCATCACTTCTCAATTTGGACAGAATTGGTCCCTCAATTATTCCACTGTTAGCCAATTTAGTCCTTTTGTGAGCGGTATTAAACAGATTAACTCACAGAAAGACTAAATTGACTAACGGTGAAATAATTGAGGGACCAATTTTGTCCAAATTAGAAATTAAGGAACACATTGCATATGGGACACTAATTAATTAAGTCCTTATATGGGCTTAGACAAGCTAGTAGACAATGGAACATCAAACTGACTCATGAATTGTTAGGAATGGGGTTCATGCAAGCTGTTTCTGATCCCTCTTTGTTTACAAGAGGTCAAGATAATGAATTTGTGGCATTACTTCTCTATGTTGATGATGTAGTGATTGCCAGTCCTGATATAAACCAAGTGGAACAAATTAAGAAGCACTTAGATGAAGTCTTTCACATTAAAGACTTAGGTCCTCTAAGGTTCTTTCTGGGACTAGAGGTTGCAAGGAGTAGTAGAGGGATCTCTCTAACTCAGAGAAAGTATGCCACGGAACTACTTGAGGAAATATGTTTCTCACACTGCAAGCTTGCCTGTACACCCATGATTACCTCAACTAAATACAGTAGGACCACTGGCAACACCCTATAGGATGCCACTCAATACAGAAAGCTTGTTGGGAAGTTGTTATATCTAAACATATCTAGACTTGACATCAGCTATGCTGTACAACAACTCTCTCAATTTTTGGACTGCCCTACTGACACACAATTGCATGCAGCTCATAGAGTATTGAGGTATATCAAAGCTGCTCCAGGACAAGGTCTTTTCTTCTCAGCAAAATCCCCCTTACAACTCAAAGGTTTCACTGACTTAGACTGGGCAGCTTGTCCAGATACCAGAAGATCCATTACTGGCTTCTGCATCTTCCTAGGCAACACATTGGGGTCTTGGAAGTCAAAGAAACAAGTGACAATCTCAAGAAGCTCCTCGGAAGCAGAATACAGGGCTCTTGCCACAACTGCATGTGAGATTCAACGGTTAGTCTATCTATTGCAGGATCTTGGGATGACTAATAGCCCTACAGCCATGTTGTTTTGTGATAGCAAATCAGCCATTGCAATAGCTGAAAATCCAGTGTTCCATGAAAGGACAAAGCATATTGAAATAGATTGTCACCTAGTACGAGAGAAGCTACATAAAGGAGTATTAAAACTGCTACATGTTACTACTACAAACCAGCTTGCAGATGTTTTTACTAAACCACATGCAGCAACCTCCTTTTATGGTTTGGTGTCCAAGCTGTCTCTCCATGATATGTATGCTCCAGCTTGCGGGGGGATGTTAAGTGATATACAAGCTCAAGAAGCCAAGGATGAAGCCACAAGCTAGTCTGCAAGTTTTGTTTTATGTTAGTTTGTTAAAGCTTTGTTAGTTAGTTAGACTCCTAACTACTTTTCCCTCCCTTTCCTATCCTATCTTTGCTACTCTATATAGACAGTGTAACAGCCATCTCCATCGATTCGATTTTGTTCCTTTTTCTCTTGAATTCAGCTTTCTTCGTCTCTTGCATCTCCATGTTTATCAACACAGTTTGAATACACTTAATGTGGCATGAAAAACTTCATCATGTTTGCGATATTCACCACGTGTGGCATGAAAAACTTCATCAAGTTTGCGATATTAAACACTCAAGTCAATTTGAATACACTTATGGCATGTTTGGTTCATGGAATAGGTCAAATGGAATAACATTCCTTGGAATAGACCTATTCCATCGTTTGGTTGGATCATTTTGTCATGGGAATAACATGCCTAGGAATGAGCAACTACCTTCGCAAGGGGAATAGCCATTCCTAGGGGGGGCCTTGGAATAGACATATTCCATCGTTTGGTTGGATCATTTTGTCATGGGAATAACATACCTAGGAATGAGCAATTACCTTCGCAAGGGGAATAGCCATTCCTGGGGGGGGGGGGCTTGGTATTAGCTATTCCCATGTCCTTGGGAATAAATTTTATATCACATATACCAAAAATACCCTTTGCACATTATATAATATTTATATTTATTTAATAAATATAATATAATGTATTATATAAATGTATATATTTAATTAATTATAATTTTTATCAATCAATATATATACATACATACATATATATATATATATATATATATATAAATAACAAAAATTAACTATATAAGACTCATTAATTATGGAGCCTTGGCTCCTAAATTAAGTAGCCTGCCCATCTGCATGCCTAGCGGATGTGCATTACAAGCTTGCCTAGCGAATGAGCATTGCAGTTAAAATTATGAAGCCTTGAGGCTCCTTTTATAGGAGCCTCAAGGCTCCATTCCTTACTTCTCCAACCGATGTGGGATAAGTGAGAAAATAAATATAATAATAATAATAATAATAATAATAATAATAATAATTATTATTATTATTATTATTATTATTATTATTATTATTAGAGAAAATTTCAATTTTGGTCCACTGACTATTGGAGTTGTGTCAATTGCAACACTTGACTATCAAAAATGTTAATTTAGTATCTTGACTATGCAATTTCTATCAATTTTGGTCACACCGACCAAATTACCGGCGAATTGTGACCGAAAAATATTAATAAGTAAAATAATGAAGGTATTTTAGTCATTTCACTACACTTTTTTCTTCTCCGGTGATCACACCATGTTTTCCAGCCAGATCAAGTTGCTACAGAGCAACATCAACAACAAAACTACATGAAATTACACTCAAATGCAAGATCAACCCGCAGATAAAAACAAGTAATAAATATCACTCAGTTACATGAGCAAAATCCCTAATTAAAAATAGCAAATTGATAATAAATGGATGCGGAATATAAAGCAGATCACTAAATTGGAGAAGTTCGAATAAGACAGCGATGCAGTAGTGATACACTGATACGATGATAATTAAGAATGGATCGGGGCGGTGCAGAGATGAAAGTACCCATTCTGAGGAAGACGAAGCACGATCGAGATTCGGGGAGAGCGAAGACGATTAGTCCGCTGAGTTTGGACCGGGTTCGATGATCGGCGAGTTGGGAGAAAAGGAACTAAGCGAAAGCCTTCTTCTTCCAATCATTCGCCGGAAAACATGGTGGACTCACCGGTGGAGAAGAAAAAAGTAGTGAAATGACTAAAATACCCTCATTATTTTACTTATTAATATTTTTCGGTCACAATTCGCCGGTAATTTGGCCGGCGTGACTAAAATTGATAGAAATTGCATAGTCAAGGTACGAAATTAACATATTTAAAAGTCAAGTGTTGCAATTAACACAACCCCAATAGTCAGTGGACCAAAATTGAAATTTTTTCCGTAATTGTGATTTGATGTATCAAATTAAAATGCAATGATTTGACCATTTCCTTTTCCATTTTAGTCAATTATGGATCATTTTTTTATTTTCAGTTAATTATTAATATTCATTTTCCTTTCCAATTAACCTAACTTCAATTCCTTTTTTTTTTTTTTTCTTTTTTCCATTTTGTCAATAGATGCACAAGTCAAGTCAAAATCCTCCTCTATAAATATCAATGCAACTACTTCTTGTAACTGATTTTTGTTAGCTTAGTAGTTTCTTTCTTCCCGCTTCTTTCCAGTTAGCTAATGTAGCTTTGAATATGTGTAAACCAGTTGCAATACAGAGACACACAATTTTCTTTTCTCTCTTCATTACTTTGGAAACTCTCATCTCAGTTTCCCAATATGGTATCAGAGCCACTATGGCTTGGCGTACACCCTCTGTAAACACAATTCGTCCATCAATGGCTGCAAATCCAACTTTTCAAGGCAACAATCAGGCTGGAACTTCGAATGCGATTCCGACTTCAATTCCGACACCTACTCTGATTCCAGTTCCAGTAGTTGTTGGCTTTGATCCTAAGGATCGGACTGATCCTCTTTACCTTCATCCAAATGAGAGTCCATCGCTGCAATTAGTGACTGCCCAGTTAGAGGGAATATCAAACTACCACCCATGGGCAAGAGCCATGGAAATGGCGCTCAGATCCAAAAACAAAATGGTTCTAGTCGATGGGACGATGGCGATCCCTAGCAGATCTGATCCTAAGTATTTTTTTTGGGATCAATGCAGCACTATGGTCCTATCATGGATCCTCATAGCCCTCTCACCTACTGTTGGTAGAAGCGTGTTATGGATCAACACAACTGAAGGCGTATGGAATGATCTGAGAAAACGTTTCAGCCAGCAGGACGTGTTCCGTATCTTTGAAATTCAAGCAGAAATTTATCAGACAAGACAAGGCACATCTACGATAAATGAATACTTCACTCAATTAAAGCTTTTATGGGATGAATTACTTGTATTAAGGCCTGTTCCTGCTTGTGAGTGTTCACCAAGTTGTAAATGTGGAAGTGACCTATCTAAGAAGGTTAGAAATCACCTAGAGAATGATATGTTGTCAGCCTTTCTCATTGGCCTCAATGAGAACTACACTAATACCAAACACCAGATCATATTGATGAGGCCACTCCCTGATGTTGGAGAAGCCTTCTCTATGGTTTCACAACAAGAGAGGCAAGTCACTGTTGGTTCAAACTCTCTGGGGGATAGTATAACAGGTGCAACTACCTTTTTCACCAAGACTGATGGCAATAGAAAACCTTTTCCCAGCCAGAAACAAAAACCTGTATGTAGATTTTGTGGATATACAGGTCATACTATTGAAAAGTGCTATAAAAAGCATGGCTACCCCCCGGTTGGAAGCCAAGAAGTAAAGGGATGGGGTCAGCAAATCAGGTTCAGACATCATCCTTGCAAGAAGTTGGAAGTTCTGAGGGCAATCCTCCAATTGATCAAGAGGACTATAGGAGATTTTTGGAGTTCATGCAACTTGAAAAGGCCAGCAGTTCTCCTCTTAGCATTTCCCCTCATGTCAATGCCATAGCAGCCAATTTCATTCCAAACAACTCACTGGAAGGTAAATCTGCCACTTCTAGTCATAAATTGACAGATACTGAGGCTCTATGGATTCTTGATAGTGGAGCTACTCATCATATTGTCTGTAGAATGCATCTTTTACAAAATTCAAGAAGAGTTCATGGCATATATGTTGGTCTACCTAATGGACATAATGCTCAAGTATCCCACATTGGGAGTGTCCAACTGTCTGTTGAGCTAATCTTACAGAATGTGTTATGTGTTCCCATTTTCACTACAATCTGATATCCTTGGGTGAATTGATAAAAGGATCACATTGCAACATATTATTCCAATCTAATCAGTGCTTTATACAGGATCAACACCATGGGAGGATGATTGGTATGGCTGAGCTCAGGAAAGGCCTCTACCAGCTTACTTTTCCTGCTTTTATGCACTGTAAAGTTGATGCCAATGTATGTAGTTCTTGGCATGCCAGATTGGGACATGCTTCTGAAGGAAAAATTAGGTTCCTTCATACTATAGACAATAAAATTTGTAATGACAAACCTACTACTTGTGATTGTTGTCATTTTGCAAAACAAAGAAGATTACCTTTTCGGCATAGTCATTCTACCTCAAATGATTGTTTTGATCTTATACATGCTGATATTTGGGGACCATATCACATCCCTACTGTCTATGACCATCAATATTTTCTAACATTAGTAGATGATTATAGTAGGGCCACTTGGGTTTATCTCTTAAGAAGAAAAGGTGAGGTTAAGCAGATTATGCAGTCTTTTTGTGAGTTGATTAAAACACAATTTTGGAAGCATATCAAATGTGTAAGATCTGTCAATGGAAGAGAATTCAATATGGAAGAGTTTTACCAACATAAAGGAATTCTCCACCAAAGATCATGTGTATATACCCCTCAACAAAACAGTGTTGTTGAGAGGAAACATGGTCATATCTTATCAGTAGCAAAGGCTATCAGGTTTCATGCCAACTTACCTGAAGAGTTTTGGGAAGATTGCATACTCCATGCAGTGTACATAATCAATAGGCTTCCTTTAGCAGCCATAGTCAACAAAATCCCATATCAAGTGTTGTTCAACAAAGTGCCACAATAACAATATCTTAGAGTTTTTGGTTGTCTAACCTTTGCTCTTATCCCTAGCTGTCAGAGAAGCAAATTTGCACCAAGAGCTAGGAAGTGCATTTTTTTGGGCTTTGCAAATGGGGTAAAAGGGTACAAGTTATTTGATCTACAAACAAAGGAGATTTTTCTGTTCAGAGATGTCCATTTTTATGAGAACACATTCCCCTATCAAAATTCAAAAGATGTCCAGCCTGCTGATTTGTTCTTGCATTCTGAAAGGACACTTCACCTAGATACTGAAGAGGTCTCACCTGAAGACTCTATTTGTCAGCAACCAAATACTGCCAACCAGAACTCACCTGGGGTTCAACCAGTAAGGCCAAATAAGATTGATGAGTCCAGAGATGCAGATCCACCATCTGTACCCCAACCGAGGAGATCAACCAAGGCAAAGGCTACACCAGCCTATCTAAGTGACTACACATGTCAAAATGTGGCTGTCAACAGAACTTCCCCTCATGACATCTCCAAGGTCCTATCTTATGCCAATCTATCACAAGGATATAAAACTTTTGTCACTAATGCTGTGCAGGCAAAAGAACCAAGGTCTTACAATGAGGCCATCAAAGCAGAATGTTGGAAAAAGGCCATGGAAGCAGAAATCACTGCTTTGCAAGATAACAATACTTGGGTGCTCACTGATCTCCCACCCAACAAAGAACCCATAGGCTGCAAAAGGGTATACAAAACCAAGTTAAGAGCTGATGGGACCATTGAGAGGCACAAGGCTAGGCTTGTGGCCAAAGGGTACACCCAAACTCCAGGTCTGGACTACTTGGACACATTCAGTCCAGTTGCCAAGATTACCACCATCAGGATGTTGTTGCTATCAAAGGCTGGACTCTTCACCAATTGGATGTGAACAATGCATTCTTACATGGTGACTTAAAGGAGGAAGTTTACA
This sequence comes from Ipomoea nil, assembly GCF_001879475.1. Lineage (NCBI taxonomy): Eukaryota > Viridiplantae > Streptophyta > Magnoliopsida > Solanales > Convolvulaceae > Ipomoea > Ipomoea nil. Next base: position 386,989 of record NW_017618912.1, on the reverse strand, counting down.
TGAAGTTATCTCCTGGTTTTACCCCTCAGAAATCTGGACAGGTATGTAGGCTGATGAAGTCCTTATATGGCCTCAAACAATCAAGCAGACAGTGGAATGTAAAACTCACTCATGAGCTGCTTATGGGTTTTGCACAAGCTGCCTCTGATTCTTCTTTGTTTATTAGAGGACAAAGAGATAACTTTGCAGCATTATTGGTTTATGTTGATGATGTGGTGTTAGTAAGCCCAGACTTGAACCAAGTTCAACAAATAAAAAGACACCTAGACAGTGTCTTTCATATCAAGGATTTAGGTCCTCTAAGATTTTTTTGGGGCTGGAGATTGCAAGGAACATTAAAGGTATTTCCATGACACAAAGGAAATATGCTTTAGAGCTCCTTGAAGAAACTAATTTCTTGAGTTGCAGAACCAGCCAAAACCCCCATGGTTACATCTATAAAATTCAGCAAAGACATTGGCAGTAAACTTGATCATGCTAGCCAATTTAGAAGGCTTGTGGAAAAACTTTTATACTTAACTATTACAAGGCCTGATATAAGCTATGCAACCCAACAGTTGTCTCAATTTCTGGACTGCCCTACTGATACACACATGCAGGCAGCTCACAGGGTGTTAAGGTACATCAAAGCATCCCCAGGCCAAGGTCTCTTCTTCTCAGCAGCTTCCCCATTGCAGCTCAAAGGCTTTGCTGACTCTGATTGGGCTGCCTGTCCAGACACTAGGCGTTCTGTTACAGGCTTCTGCATGTTCCTTGGTACCACATTGGTCTCCTGGAAATCCAAGAAACAAGTTCCATCTCTAGAAGTTCATCCGAGGCAGAGTATAGGGCTTTGGCCACAGCAGCATGTGAAATACAATGGCTCTCTTATCTACTACAAGACCTGGGAATAACTGGAAGCCCTCCGGCAATGTTGTATTGTGATAGAAAGTCCGCCATTGCTATAGCTGAGAATCCGGTCTTCCACGAAAGAACGAAACATATCGAGATAGATTGTCACCTTGTGAGGGAAAAACTACAAAAGGGAATTCTGAAATTGTTGCATGTCTCTACCACTAATCAACTGGCGGATGTGTTCACAAAACCACATTCTCCCATGTCCTTCTGCGAATTAATCTCCAAGATGGACCTTCATTGTATATACACTCCAGCTTGCGCGGGGGGAGGGGGGGGGGGGGTGTCAACAGATGCACAAGTCAAGTCAACAGCCTCCTCTATAAATATCCATGCAACTACTTCTTGTAACTGATTTCTGTTAGCTTAGTAGCTTCTTTCTTCCCGCTTCTTTCCAGTTAGCTAATGTAGCTTTTTATATGTGTAAACCAGTTACGATACAGAGACACACAGTTTTCTTTTCTATCTTCATTACTTTGGAAACTCTCCTCTCAGTTTCCCAATACATTTTTAATTTTCAGTAAATTATTAATATTCATTTCTTTTTTTTAATTTACCTAATTTCCATTCCATTTTTAATTGATGATGTAAAATATTATTGTGAAATATTTATGTTCCCTTTTTTTCATTTTTTTTTTTAATTTACCTTTACTATTTACTATTGTTTGGGCAGAAAATCAAGTAAATAGGATTTTGTTTTTAATTATAGTATAGATTTGACCGTGAGGTTGGAGCATATATATATATATATATATATATATATATATATATATATATATATATATATATGAATTGGTTATATTATAAATTGTTTAAATTGGTTATATAGGGTATTATGTTAGTACGTGAGAGTATTGAATATGGAAACAATATTACCAAGATTTTAGTTATTTTCTATTTTACATTTGCTTACAAAATAAGTTGTATTAAATCCCATCACGTGGCCTCAGACAAGGTGACCCTCTTTCCCCTACCTATTTATTATCTGTGCGGAAGGCTTGTCTATGTTATTGCAGAAAGCTCAGATGGCAGGATCAATACATGGTTGTAGAGTAGCTAGGGGAGCTCCCCTATCTTTTTTGCAGATGATAGCCTTCTTTTCTTTAAAGCAAATATACAGGAAGACAATGTGATTAAACAGTGCCTAAAGAAATACGAGGATTTATCTGCACAGATGGTGAATTTTCATAAGTCAGGTATCTGTTTTAGAAGGAATACCCCTGAGAATACTAGGGAAGAAGTGGCGCAATCTCTGGGGGTTATACAAGCCCCGAATTTTAATTTGGAAAATATCTTGGTCTACCTTCTTTTGTTGGTAGAAATAAAAGGGCTGTTTTTTCTTATGTGGAAGATAAGATCAGACAAAGAATTGAATTCTTGGAATAAAAAACTACTATCCCAGGCTGGTAAGGAAGTGCTCTTGAAAAGTGTGGCCCAAGCTATACCCACTTTTACTATGATTGTTTTTTTATTACCTGATGTGGTTTGTTTATCTATTGAAAGAACTATGAACAGATATTGGTGGGGAAATGGAACTGACAGGGGAATTCATTGGAAGGCATGAGACAGATTATGTATCCCCAAGAAGTCTGGTGGTCTGGGTTTCAAGGATCTCCGTGCTTTCAACCTAGCTATGTTGGGAAAACAGGCCTTGCGTTTTCTTTCTGAACCCAACTCCCTAGCTACAAAGGTTTATAAGGCGAGATGTTACCCGAAAAGCTCTTTTATTGATGCCACGCTGGGAAATTGCCCAAGTTATTGTTGGCGAAGTATCATGACTGCACGTGATATGGTATGTTCTGGGGCCCGCAGGAGAATTGGTAACGGTAAAAAAACTTTGATCTGGGGACACCCCTGGTTGCCTGATGACCCAAGTCCCTTAGTTCGTACTCTTATGCCTGAGGAATTAAAGGAAGCTCGTGTGGAAGGTTTAATTGACCAACAGACAAATAACTGGGATCCCCATATTTTGACGGACTTATTTGACCTGGTTGATGTGGCACGCATATCTAGAATCCTGATTAGTCCAGCATATGAGGACTCATGGTATTTGCTCAGTGACCCCAAAGGAGAATATACCGTTAAAAATGCTTATAGGCACATTATGGGAAATCACGACCACACTCCAGGTGCTTTTGATAAATGGGTAAAAGTATGGAAATTAAATGTGACACCCCGTAATCCGAATTCTATTAAGGGATTAATTAAGTAATTAATCCTAATTCAATTGGTAATTTAATTCCTTAAATTCCTGAAAATTCAATAGTTGAGAACTAGTAATTGACTAGTCAACCCAAGTCAAGGTATTGTACCTAAAGCTTTGTGAGTAGTTCCCTTGTTCCCTTACACTTCTTCATTTTAGTAAGGGTAAATTAGACATTTCCTTTATGATTGTATTCCAAGCTAACCTAGAAGATATCTTTCATTTCTATCCTTACACTTTCAAAGCAAAAAGCTCTTCCTTCTCTCTAAAAACCTAGCTAGCTTTCTCTCCAAGCTAAGTTTAGACTTTCCAAGATCTTCAAAGTTTATCTCCAAGATTCCACCTTTCCTACCTTTGAGCATCTAGGAGGGTAAGATCTATGTTCCTTTTGTATTTTTAGTGTTTTCTAAGGTGTCTTTTCTTAAAGATGAAATCTTTATGATCTTTTGGTGTGTTCTTGAAGTGGGTGTGGAAGGTGAACCTTGTTAGGAGCTTTGAGAAGTGTTAAGTGAAGGTTTTTGTCTACAAGAGGTAACCCATGCTCTAGAAAATCTATTTTGCTTACCTATATGATGATTTATTGGATTCTACATGTGATTTTGCTATGAAATGTGAGTGTTGATGCATTGTCTTGTGAAAATGCATATCTAGAGCTTGTTATTAGGGTTCATGTATGCCATTTCTTGGCTATTCCTTTGATTCAAGTCATTTTGTTGTATTTGGTGAGATTTGGCATGTTTTGGACTTGAATTTGAGTTTAGAGTTGAAAATCCCCGAAGGGATTATTTGGTACAGGGTTGTGTACTCGCGGGGGGAACGGCGGGTAGAGCTCCACCCGCCGCCCCACCCGCGGGGTACATGGCTGGTGGGCATTGGTTCCCGCAGGCGGAACCATGGGTGGGGGTCCACCCGTGGACCCACCCGCGGGGTACAATATGTGGCTTGTTGAGAATTTGTTCCCCGTGATTCTTTTGACTCGGTATTTGGTCTTTTGACTTACCGATGTTCTTTTGTAGAACTATTTGAGCGTCTTCTTGATGTTTCGTATGTCTAGAACTATATGGTAGGATTCCATGTAGGTTTTGGTGTCTTGAATCGTGCTAAGTGTTCAACCTTGTAATTCGTTAAACCATGGTGAGTCTTGTGTGTTCTTCGGAACTACTTTCGGTTTACCCGTTTGATAAGCATGCTAATTCAGTGTTTAAATGCTAGCGTGTGTGTTGTTTGTCCCTTCCTATTGTGGATGATGACTTGTGTTAATCATCGTTGTTGTCGGATTGTGATCCATTCCTTGATTGAGTATGGTTTGTTATCTTCGTTGTGATCCGTTGATTGATTCCTATTGTGGTGTAGTGTGTGTGGCTGTACCTGGATTGCACGATTAATGGTATGGCACATTAGTCACCAAGGTACGACAGTGATCCTCGTGGTGGCCATGACGTGATTATGGAGGATGTGACCCCAGTGATGGGTTCACGAATTTCTTGGGAGGCATGTGTTGCCATGTGTGTGATCGGTACCCTCGTGTACTATGAATTGGTGGAATTTGTTGGTGGTTTATTGGTGGATGGGACGACGGTCCTCGGAGGGAAAAGGTTGGACTTGGTGTACAGGGGTCTTGGAGGTAAAGGTTGGAACTAGACATAAGGTGGGGGGTAACCATAAGGTTGGGACCGGGCATAAAGAAGGCATCTCAATTCGTGATGGGTGATGTCACGAAGGCATGTGTTGCCCTTGTTGTGTAATTCTCTATTCGTGACAAGTGATTTCGCGAAGGCTTGTGTTGCCAATGTGTGTCTCTTGTTATCTTGTGTTGCGCATGTCGGGTGTTATTCTACTGAGTGATGGTAGAGTACATCTTGAGGTCTTGGGATGTGTTCCATTGTCTTCGTTGTGAGTGTAATGAGTCTTGTGATTGACTTCTACTCTCAGCTTTGAACTTATATATACTATATTCCGTTTTGCAAATGATTTGTATATATATCCTATCTATGTATAATATTTCACATGTATTGGTGGGTTACCAGCATCATTCGCTGACCGGGCGTCGTCCCATATATTTATGTGTTTCTTTCAGGTCCCGAGTAGAGGCGAGTGCGATCTAGTGAAGGATAGAATAGATCCCTCAGACCTTGTAGTATGTTTTGGCCTGTGTGCCCCTATGTTGGACTTTAGACTTGTTGTTGTTTGACCTTGTCTTATGTAGACAGATTATGTTGATGTTGTTTACGCTTGTGCGTTCACCATAGCGTGGACGTGGCATAACACTCTTCGTTTTCCATCTATTTCATAGTTAACCTTCCGCTGTGTATGCTTTTTATGGTTAGATTATCTGCATGATTAAGTTTTAAATTGGTATGGAAATCGGGGGTGTTACAGTTGGTATCAGAGCCTAGGTTTGAGCCTAGGATGATAGAGTCTAGACTTCTAAGTGGCTAAGTGTGGTTTGAGACCTTAAGGTGACCGTAAGAATCTAAGTGTTTAGGCTTAGGATTCTTAGGATGCTCGGTTTGCTGAGTGTTATTTATAGTTGTTTGCTTGTTTGTTGTCTTGTTGGTAACAGTGTTGTTATTGTAGAAGCTTTGCGATGCCTCCCTGTCAGCGTGCACGTACACTGGAGACCCCGACGAACGAACAGCTTGCTCAGAACCTACATTAGCTGATGCAGACTATGCAGACCCTCAGTGAGGCGTTGTTGAACAACAACCATCCCGTGCCACCTCCACAGCCTGCCGGGCATAGGGATATAGGACGTCTCGTGTCGGGCCATAGACCTCCGACATTCGCGGGCGAGGAAGACCCCGTTGTTCTGGAAGAGTGGGTGAGAACGTTTGATAAGATCTTTTCGGTTGTTGGATGCCCAGAGGAGCGGAGAGTAGAGCTTGCGACGTTCTACTTCAGCCACGAGGCCGACTTGTGGTAGATACACGAGGGCCCAACTTGCCTCGTGGAGCCTGATTTTGATTGGTCTGCCCTGAAGGATCGGATGCGTGAGAGGTTCTACCCGGCGCATGTGCGAGCCGCGATGTACGAGGAATTCCTTCATCTTCAACAATGATCTCCATCGGTGGTTGAGTACCACAAGAAGTTTATAGAGCTTGCACGCTTCGCCCGGATGCTTGTTCCTACTGAGCTCGCCAAAGTTGAGAAGTTCGTTGCCGGTTTGAAGTACGAGGCACGAAAGGCCTTAACCGTGAGTAGGCCGAGTTCTTTGAATGATGCATATGTGAGTGCCGCGGATTTGTATCGTGTTCAGCAGCTTCAGCGGGGGTCCTATGAGCTTGCAAGAAAGAGGACCGAGAGTGGAGGCTCTTCCAACTTCAAGAAGCCACGACCAAACTTCCAAGCCAAGAACGCATCATCTCCAACCCAAGGACCCAATCGAGCGGAGCATGGAAATCAAGCCAGGACGTTCCCGTGCCGTAGGTGTGGGAGAGAGCATGCAAGCAAGGAGTGCCCTGGTCAAGCGTTCTGATGTTTCCGTTGTGGGGATAGAGGACACAAGATCGCCGAGTGCCCTCAGCAAGCCAACCAAAGGGCGTTGCCACCACCCACGGGATCCGGAGGAGCAGCAGGAGGTAGCTCAAGCCGGGGAGCAGCCGGGGCTAGGCCGTCAGGTAGGGTGTTCGTGATGGGGGATCGCAGGCGGAGACCGAGGGCTTGGTTGAGGAGGAGATAACAGGTAATCCCTTTTCTAGCCTACCCTTGTCTTTAGAACGCATCTTGTTTCTTGTTGCTTTTGTGCGTTGTCTTGTTTCCTTCGTTATCCGTTTGTGTTGTCTTGTTCTCCTTGTCGTGTTTTCCCTTGATGTATGATTCTTTTAGTCTTAAGAGTAAGCCTTTTGTGGAGATTAATTGTTTACCTCTAAATAAGTCATGTTTGAGTTAATTTCCCTAGCCTTGCTTATGTATTCTTGTAACCCATCCTTCTTGTGAGTCACCTAAATTCATCCAAGTGTTCCTTGAATATTGGAATAGAAAAATCCATAAAATTCTTTTTTGTGGAGCCTAAAAGACCAAGTAGATGTTAAATTATAAACCTTGAGTTTCAAACCCAGGTGTATCATTTACCAACCCAACCCTTGAACCACTTGAACTAATTATGTTTCTTGAAATTTATCCAATTTTAATTCTATCTAACCCATAATTTCTCACTTTACCCAAAATTCCCAAATTAAATCATCTTCTTTCCCAATTTTTTCCCAAATCCCAAAACCCTTATTTCCTTCCCTCCCCTCTCCCTACCCATGAGACCAGCCGAGAACAACCACACGTCACCACCTGCCCGCCGCCGACCTGCCGGAGCGGCCGTCGACCGGAGCCACCTCACCGCCGCTGGGCCGACGCGAAAGAGAGAGAGCAGCGAGAGAGAGAGCAGTGAGAAGAAGGAAAGAAGAGGAAAGCTTTGGTCTTTTTTTTTTTTTTTTTTTTTTTGTTGGGCTTTGAGGCACCTTTCAACCATGACTAGAAGATTAAGTTTGGCAATGAAAATGGAATGGGTGGATGCCCATTATCTCGTTTTAGAAGGTAAAGCTTTCGACCCGGAATCTTTTCCTAGTTCTTTGTTGGATATGCTTAGATATCAAGGCTTGTTAGATGGGTTTCTCGCCATAAGGGCCGAGACATACCCCAGCTTGGTTAAAGAGTTTTACCATCACATGGTTGTGACAAATGATGGAGGAAAGCTTGAAATCACCTCCAAGGTGAGGGGTATGAAAGTGGTTCTGTTTGAAAAGAGGCTAGCTCAGCTCTTAAGTTTAACCGCCACGGGAGTTTCTCTATACAGTGGTAAATCTTGGATTAGTACGGATACCATAGTTTAACTGTCACTTAGTTATTTATAGGATCCGTTGATTGATTCCTGTGATGGTGTGGTGTGTGTGGTTGTACCTGGATTGCACGATTAATGGTATGGGACATTAGTCACCAAGGTACGGTAGTGGTCCTCGTGGTGGCCATGACGTGATTATGGAGTTTGTGACCTGTGTGTCGGGTTCACGTATTTCTTGGGAGGCATGTGTTGCCATGTGTGTGATCGGTACCCTCGTGTACTATGAATTCGGTGGATTTGTTGGCGATCGTTGGCGGATGGGGACGACGGTCCTCGGAGGGAAAAAGGTTGGACTTGGTGTACAGGGGTCTTGGAGGTAAAGGTTGGAACTAGACATAAGGTTGGGGGTAGCCATAAGGTTGGAACCGGGCATATGGAAGGCATCTCAATTCGTGATGGGTGATGTCACGAAGGCTTGTGTAGCCGTTGTTGTGTGTTTCTCTATTTGTGACATGTGTTGTCACAAAGCATGTGTTGTCAATGGTTGTCCTTATTTTCTTGTGTTATGCATGTCGGGTGTTAATCTACTGTGTGATGGTAGATTATGCCTTGAGCCGTTCTTATGAGTCGTTATTGCTTCTTGAGGTCTTGGGATGTGTTCCCTTATCTTTATTGTGAGTGCAAAGAGTCTTGTGTTTGACTTCTATCTTGGCTTTGAAATTGATATATATTATATCCCGTTTCGCAAATGATTTTGTATATAAACTATCTACATATGATATTTCACATGTAGTGGTGTGTTACCAGCATCATTCGCTGACCGGGCGTCGTCCCATATATCTATGTGTATCTTTAAGGTGCTGAGTAGATGAGAGCGCGGTCTAGAGGCAGTTAGTGTAGATCCCTTTCCCTTGTGATGGTTTGGGCCTACGTGCCTTTGATTAGACTCTAGACTTATGTTGTTGACTTTGCTTTTGGATTGATAGATTATGTTGCAGATGTTTACGCCTGTGCGTTCACCGTTGTGTGAGCGTGGCATAACACTCTACGTTTTCCATCTATTTCATGCTTAAGTCTTCTGCTGTGTATGCTTTTATGGTTAGTATTATCTGCATGTCTAAGGTTTAAATTGGTATGGAAAATCTGGGGTGTTACAAGAACAATGCGGTTTCTTGGTGGCGGTCCTTTACCACCTATGGAGTGCTCGGAACACGGCGGTGTGGGAAGGCTCGTTGCCGCGCCCCGTCCAGGTATGGCGACGAGTAGCCGCTGCCATGATCGCGTACACACAAGTACACCGGCGTCTCCCTCGGCAGTTAGCAACAGAAACGACCACGGGCACGGGGCTGACTCTTCCGAGGTGCTACGTGGATGCAGGATTCCAACCTCACACCGGAGAAGCTACTTACGGTGCTGTCCTCCTCTCGCACGCCAGTACTTTCTTGGCAACCACAAATGGACGACTATCGGGATGTTTCTCACCGCTTATAGCTGAAGCACTTGCATGCAAAGAAGCTTTATCCTGGCTCAGACAACGGAATGCGATTGAGGTGGATCTTCTAACAGACTGCTTAGAACTTCGAAGTTCCTCGCTCTCGGCCCCTACAAATATTTGATCCTACGTTGGTATCATTGTAGACCAATGTAGGGCGTCTTTAGCTTTATTTAATCACTGCTCGTTACATGTTATTTCTAGATCAGTTAATTTACATGCTCATACTTTAGCTTCCGTAGCTTTCAATCAGGATTATTCTATGTATTGGGACTCCGCCCCCCTCACTCTATTACTCCTTTCATTCATTAATATATGGCTTTGGCCTAACTTTCAAAAAGTTGTATTAAATTAGTTGGTGATAAACATCCAAAAATTCTACACGGTAATACCATACATAATATTACCAATTATGATATTATGTTATTACCTAATTAATTAATGTCTTTTCTACACGGTATTATAAATACATAAAAAAAAATACGGAGAATTTGAAAACAATAATGTTACCAAAAATATTATTATATTATAGAATATAATTAATATGTTTTTTCTATGTGGTATTATGTTGTTACGTTAATACGTGAATATGGAAACAATATTACCAAGATTTTAGTTAATATCCATTTTACATTTGCTTACAAAATAAGTTTTATTAAATTAGTTGGTGAAAATACAGCTACCGCATGAAAGTTAAATTCAATCTAAAAATGGCAGTTTCTAGTTCTGTATGTGCACATGCACACATGTTGAAGGCTCAAAAGAATCTTTCAGAAGTGTAAAAGAAAGATTTACTAAAGATAAGTACAATTTCAACTAATATATACTACACCAATAATATTAATTCCTTTTTTCTACTATATTACAATTCCATTTACTATTATATGTGAATTATTTATCTTTTTAAGTTATACGAAAGAAACTGTGATTACAGAGAGGAAAATTGTAGGGAGGTGCTCTTAATTGTTTTCACCACTTCAAGGATGATGAGTTTTGTTCATATGAAGATAAGATAGTACTGATGTAGGTTGGTTATTTATAATATATCTGGAAGTAAAATTTTAGCTCTAAGATCTTATAGGGCACTCTTTGATCCTAAATCAATAAATAATTAGTGTTAGATATATAAATATAATATATTTAATATAATATATATTATATATTATATATCTATGTATTTATATATATTAATATATAAATAGGAAGAGAGAGAGAGAAAGATGAATGAATGTTTATTCACTGGGATGATTTGAAATGCTTTGCAAGTAAACATATTTATAGCAAGAGAAATGACTAGAATGCTAAAGTGTAGGGAATTAGTGCTCCATGAAGTGCTCCATGTTCTGCAACCACACGTCCACACACCTCACATGTTTGCTTTCTAAATTCTAACAAACTAATTAGACATTGGTTTAATAATTATAATAATAATATTATTATAACATTGCCTCCTTTAAACCAAGTTGGACGTATTGGTCATTCCAATTTCCTTCTTCAATTTGAGAAATGTCTCTGTCTTTAGCGGCTTCGTAAAGATATCTGCAACTTGACATTCACTTGAACAATACTCAATGTTGATTTGCTTTTCAGCAACCAACTCTCTGATTTTGTGATACTTGATATCAATGTGTTTGCTACGACCATGAAAGACTGGATTTTTGGACAACGAAATTGCTGACTTGTTGTCACAAAAAATAGTCGTAGGTGCTTCCTGCTCGTGTTGTAAGAACTCCAAAATTCTCTTCAGCCAAACTGCTTGAGTAGCACAGTTTGCTGCTGCAATATATTCTGCTTCTGCGGTTGAAAGCGCTACAATCTGCTGCTTCTTTGAAGACCAAGAAAATATAGCTGAACCAAGATAGAAGACATATCCTGATGTGCTTTTTCTGGTCTCAACATCTCCAGCCCAATCACTGTCTGTGTACCCAACAAGTTCCACAGTTTCATTAGTAGAGTAAAAAATTCCATCATTACTTGTACCTTTGACATATCTCAGAATTCGCTTTGCTGCAGCCCAATGTGATTCTTTTGGTTCCTCCATGAATCTGCTAAGAATTCCAACTCCAAAAGAAATATCTGGCCTTGTTGCCACCAGATACCTCAGACTTCCAATTAAACTTTTATAAGCTGTAACATTCACATTCTTACCACACTCATCTTTGGACACCTTTAACTTTTCAGCTAACGGAGTCGAAACTGGTTTGGAGTTTTCCATTTTGAACTTTTTCAAAATATCAGCAGCATACTTCTTCTGTGAAATAAAGATTCCACCATCCATCTGAATAACCTCAAAGCCAAGAAAGTAAGACATAAGGCCCATATCGGTCATTTCAAACCTCTTAATGAGTGCCTCCCTGAATTCTGAGATTAGCTTCAAGTTGTTTCCAGTAAAAACCAGATCATCAACATACAGACAGATTAAAACAATATCACCAGAATCCGTGCATTTGACATACAAAGTGTGTTCATGAGGACATCTCATAAAACCACTTTCAACAAAATATGAGTCAATGCAACCATACCACGCCCTAGGCGCTTGCTTTAAGCCATACAAGGCTTTTCTCAACCTGTACACTTTATTTTCCTCCCCATTCTTCATAAATCCTGCAGGTTGCTCAACATATATTTCTTCATCAAGAAAACCATTCAGAAAAGCAGACTTGACATCCATTTGATGCAATTTCCAATCATTTTGAGCAGCAAGAGAAATAACCATTCGAACTGTATCAAGTCTACTTACAGGAGCAAAAACCTCAAAATAATCAATACCTGGTTTCTGCTTGTAACCCTTTGCTACCAACCGTGCCTTAAAACGGTCAATTTCTCCATTTGATTTGTACTTCGTTCTGTAAACCCACTTTACTCCAATCGGCTTCTTTCCAGGAGGTAAATCTGTTAACTCCCAGGTACCATTATTTTCAATGGCACGTATCTCCTCATCCATCGCCTTAAGCCAATGAGTTTCTGTAGCAGCCTCCTCAAAAGTTAAAGGATCACAATCTGCAAAGAGAGCAAATTGAACAATCTCTTCATCAGACAGGTCATTATCATGACCCAAAACATAATCTTGCAAGCGAGCTGGTAAGTGGCGCTCGCGCTGAGATCGCCGAACTGACGATTCTGGCTGTGAAGGAGACTGGACATTATCTAGAATCGGTTGCTCTTCAACAATATTTTCAACAGCAGGAATAACAACTGAACTTTCATCTTTAGCTAACCAATCCCAGGCACCATATTCATCAAAAGTGACATCACGACTTATAACAACCTTTTTAGTTTCAGGATTGTATAGTTTATAAGCCTTTGAAGCGTCACTATAACCAATGAATATGCATTTCTCACCTTTATCATCCAACTTCTTTCTCAATGGATCCGGCACGTGGGCATATGCCAAACATCCAAAAACCTTGAGATATTTGATAGAGGGTTTTCTCCCACTCCAAGCTTCTTCGGGCATCTTATCACGGACACTCTTAGTTGGACACCTATTCAACACATAGACAGCACAAGCAACAGCTTCTGCCCAAAAAGGTTTAGGCAGATCCTTCGATTTCAACATGCACCTCACCATATCCATGATTGACCTATTCTTCCTCTCAGCCACTCCGTTTTGTTGTGGAGTGTATCTAGCTGTCATTTGGTGCTGAATACCCTTTTCTTTCAGAAAATTATCACAAGCAATATATTATGTACCTCTATCAGTTCTCAAGATTTTAACTTCATAACCACTTTGCTTTTCAACAAAAGCCTTAAATTGTTTGAAAACATCACATGCTTCAGACTTTTGCTTCAGAAAGTAAACCCATGTTTTCCTATTGAAATCATCAATGAAAGTAATAAAGTACTTACAACCTCCATATGAGGGAACCTCCAACGAACACAGGTCTGAGTGAACAATCTCCAACTGTTTTGTGGCTCTCCTTGACTTGCCCACGGGAAAGGGATCTCTATGCTTCTTCCCAATCACACAAATCTCACAGATACGATTAGGGACATTCACAACAGGTAAATCAGAAACAAGTTCCTTTCTCGCAAGATAGTTTAACCCAGAAAAATGAAAATGCCCAAACCGCATATGCCATAACCAATTATCATCACAAACTTCAGAATTAAAGCAAGCAAGGAGAGTATGCTTAATTTTCAAAGGAAATAGTCGATTTTAGGACATATTTACCTTTGCAATCAAAACTCCTTTAGCATCTGCAATGGTACAACACCCCTGAGCAATATGTATCTTATATCCTTTTTCTGACAACTGACCCATACTCAACAAATTTTGGTGTAGTTCAGGAACATAGAACACATCGGATATAAAATTGTGAGTACCATCCTTCAACTGAATAGAGATTTTACCTTTTCCCAAAATTGGCACCTTTGACTTATTGCCAAACGTTACTTCAGACCGGACTGATTCATCCAATTCAGAAAACAATTCTTTCTTCCCACACATATGGTTACTACACCCAGTATCCAAGAACCATATGTTCTTATCTGCAGAAAAACTATCGCTGGCTAAAAGTAAAGTTTCAGAACTCTCACCAGACTTTTCAGCAGTGTTTTCAGCAATGTTTGCTTGATTTCCACGATTGTTGTCCTCATTATACCAACAATCTGCAATCTTGTGCCCATACTTGCCACAATTGTAGCAATGAAATGGAAATTTACCTTGTTTGGTATTACCTCCACCTCTTCCTTGGTTGGAGTTACCACGTCCTCCTCCTTGGTTGAAGTTACCACGACCTCTTCCACCAGAACCTCCTCTTCCTCTTCCACGACCTCTACCAGATCCTCCACCTCTTTGATTAGTGCCAGTCACATTAAGGGTGACTTGACTCTTCAAAGCTTCTTCTGCTAGTGGTTCCGATTTTGACGCAATCCTGTCAATATGACTTTCTACCATACCTTTCAGCTCTGCAATTGATAAGAGCTCGGTTTTGTGTGACTCTGTTATTGAAGCCACCACATGGTCATACTTCATCGGCATAGTTCGAAGAACTTTTTCAACCACTGCACCATCTTCAATCGTATCTCCATATAGCCTCATCTTATTCACCATATCAATAAGACGAGTGAAATACGCATCTACTGTTTCTGTAGAGGTCATCTCACAATTATCGTACAACCTTCTCAACGACTGCAACTTAGACTTCTGCGCCCGATCGACTCCTTTGTGTGACACCTTTAAGATGTCCCAAGCTTGTTTTGCTGTTTGAGCACGAGCTAATTGCCCAAAAATGGAATAATGAACACCTTGGTGAATCTGACCCAAGGCCAATTTATCTCGCCGTATAGCGCCTGCATCAGCTCCTTCGGGTAGACCGGGATCAACAAAGCTCCAAAGATTTTGAGCTTGCAAATGTGTGGACATCATAATTTGCCAATAATTGTAATCGAGGTTCCCGTCCAATTTGGGACCCGACCATACAATATTGAAATTTGTGGCCATAATTCACTATGAAAAATACCTCGGGGTTGAAAGGTTGACTGGCTCTGATACCAAATGTTAGATATATAAATATAATATATATAAATATAATATATATTATATATTATATATCTATGTATTTATATATATTAATATATAAATAGGAAAAGAGAGAGAGAAAGATGAATGAATGTTTATTCACTGGGATGATTTGAAATGCTTTGCAAGTAAACATATTTATAGCAAGAGAAATGACTAGAATGCTAAAGTGTAGGGAATTAGTGCTCCATGTTCTGCAACCACACGTCCACACACCTCACATGTTTGCTTTCTAAATTCTAACAAACTAATTAGACATTGGTTTAATAATTATAATAATATTATTATTATAACAATTAGTTATATACACATTTAGCAGTACCAATGTTATTACTAATACTTTATATATATATATATATATATATATATATATATATATATATATATATATATATATATATATATATGCAGTATTGAACCTTTAATGTGAGATAAGAAAGAAATAATCAGTTAAATGATGCCTTTATTTGGTTGCACTGAGACTATTACAATGCTCCATCACTTTGCAAACATGTACAACTTTGGCTTTATTTTATACTTTAGATTATACTTTGCTTATCCTTTGGATTTTAATGCATTATTTTAAGCTAATATTTATTTATTAACATTAAAAAAATACATTTTAAAGTGTGACAATTTATACTAATAAATCATTTTAAAAAGTGGCAAAAGATGATTAGAAAATTTGATGCCACTGCATGAATTTAAAAAAAATGTTTTATTGCTACTGTTTACCTCAATCATCTCATAAATATCAACAATGTTTCTTAGAGGGGTCTAATCAACACATAAACTGAAAAAAAAAAAAAAAAAAGACAATCATAAACAAAATATGTACAAAACTAAATTATAAAAACATTATGATAATGATTAAGACATAATAAATTTACCTTTCCAGAAAATCATAAAACTCTAAAAATCCTGATTGAAAAGGAGTTGTATATCAAAGAGTTACATATCTTGACATAACCAGCTAATAAAAAAGAACATTCATTACTTGTTCTTATTCAAACACTTTCAAATATAAAGAAAAATTAAAACACTTGTGTTTAGATTAACTCTTCGTATCATTCTTAACTCTACAAAATTGCATAAGAACAACCATAGGATTTGCAAGGCCATAATAAAATAATAAAAAAAAAGTTTAAACTCTTGGTATATGTTGATCTCACACTGTAGTCTTCAATTGATTGTCCCTATAAACAAATAAACTACTTAATAAAAAATATATATACAAAATACAATAAAAATAACAAAATTAGATAATTTACTTTGTATTCACGTACAATTAGAAAATCAATAAGTTAAGAAGGATTCCCTGCAATGATCTTATCAAATGAGGAGTATATCTCAACGACCCTATCAATAACGTCAAACATGTTAATAAAAAAAAAAAGAATTCAGATGTAGATTAAAATTGTAATGAAACTTACCAACGAACTGTTTATCATCCACAGACTTCAAAAATGAAAAAGATTTCAATAAATAAATATGTCTAGGAAAGTTGTCATTTTTTATATTCTTTAACCAAAGTAGCATAGTTGAATTACAACATAAAATACTGAGTCCATTTTTTGTAAATATAGAAATTATTTATCACCATAAAATTTTTAATGTCATAAACTTTTCATTCTTTGAAAATCTTACAGTACTTACCAACATGCTCCCTTGGTATATGAGCATGAAGTTTCCTACAATGGAGTAAAATAAAGAAAAATGTTATTTTGCAATTTATTTTTGCAGTATATGAAGCAGCTTTGGAATGCATCTTTTTCCCAATTTCATATACAACACGAGTTCTAGAAAAAAAATCAAAAAAAAATATCATTTGATCGTGAAATATGCACTCTCTAGATTTTATGGAATCACTCCCCTTTCTCTCTGGGACTTCATATCGGTGCACACTGATCACCATCTAATAGCTCTGAAAGTCTTCAATGGAGAAATATCCTGGGTAAGGATAAACATTGGAGTCGTAGAAAAAAAAAAAGCAAAATTGAAAAAAAAATACCTTTTGATAGTGAAACATGCACTCTCTAGATTTTATGAAATCACTTCCCTTTCTCTATGGGACTTCATATAGGTGCGCACCAGGTGCAGTCTAATAGCTCTGCAAGTCTTCAATGGAGAAATATCCTGGGCAAGGATAAACATTGGAGCCGTAACAATTGTTTGTTAGTATACATACATACATACATATATATATATATATATATATATATATAATTACTCAATGTAAATAAATGAATAAATGAATATAAGGAAAAAATATTATCAATTAATAGATTTACCAATTAGGTTAATACGTGAATATGTAAACAATATTATCAATTAATATATTTTAATTAATTTCTATTTTACATTTGGTTACCAAATAAATTTTACTACAAAAGTTTGAGCAGGAAAATGAAATTGTAGGATTTTACTTTTATATATATATATATATATATATATATATATATATATATATATATTATGTTTGTCGGCATTGCATAGGTAGGCATTAGCGTGTGCAAGTTGCTGCAAAATAGACTTAGTTCGTTGATGTTACTATCTTTTTGATGTTATAATGTAAACAAATTGTTATTCTTAGTGAATGCATGTGGGTTGAACAGATTTTATTTTTTTTTCATTTTTCTAAAAGAATGCAAAATTTGCGTACATATGGTTTTTGGGTTGGGGTGTGCGTAGATGTGGTATGGCATGTGCGTGACTGTGGTTAAGTGTGTCTTGTGTGCAACGTTTGAGATGGGTTCGGTGGTTGTTGTTTTTATTTTTATTTTTATTTTTTGGTGTAGTTTTTGCGGGAAATTATAATGAGTTGTGTGCGTGTAGTAATGTCTTTTTCGTTTTTTTTTTTTTTTAAATGGAACAAAAGGCAAGAGGCGTATTCCTTTAGTTGTTTGTTCGACATTCTTGAAAAGTGACAGTGGTGTGTGAGTGTATGTTAAACAGCGTGTACTTGTTACTAAGATTGAAATTGGCATGATGGGTGAATGTAGAGGTTTTTATGTTGTTATGTGTTTTAAAATAGTTGGTAATCAGAGTGAACATGAATAATTGACTGTTTCTCGGGTAAATTTTTATTCAAAGAATGCTGAACATTTGTGGCTGCATTTGTTGACCGAAATGTGTGTGTAATACTGTAATAGTGGTATGGCGTGTGCGTATTTAAATACTGTAGACAATGCAACTGTGCTCTTTTATGACTTCCATCCGAAAGCGTAATTAGATGTCTTGGTGTTCTCAGGATGTTGGTTTTTATTTTTTTAATAAGACAGATTATGCAAAAAACTTGGCATTGGGTTATTTTTATTGTATCGAAAATTTTTAGTTCGTGTGATGGGTGCGCATGAGTGATATAGAGCACGTGCAAATTATTGAGCCGCTCACTAAACATTTCTGCAACAGTCTACAATGTTTCCATCCCATTATTATTAAACAATACGAGAAGTAACAAAAAGAACTAAACATATGCATGTTTAAATGGCTAAGCACTAACCAATCCCATGAGACGCACACACCTAATCAATTAAAATAAATCCAAATACCTTAACTGGGGCAGCATCAGCAGGTGGATCAACAACTTGACGTGCACCATACATCTAAAATAACAAGGAAACACATGTCTTTTAGTGACATCATCTTTTTGTCTTTTAGTGATAACAACATCTCCGGTAGGAAGCCCCAATGTGGAATGAACGTCAACCTCCCTAACAGGGATAACAGATCCATTTTCTAAACGCAAACACATGTTCACAGGATCGAAATTAGTGAGCAACCATCTAGACATTCGCTTTGGGATATCAGTGATCTGTAAGTTCAAGAGTTCGACTAAACCAAGCTCAACAACAACTTTTCTCTGACAAGCATTAAACCGCCTCATCGGTGCAACTAAATGCTTAGGAGCGGCCCGAATCTTCAAAGCCAGGAAGAGTGCCAAATCATCTACATCGAGCTCATCATCTGAAACATCAGAAGGAGGATCTGCTTGAGCAGGAAGAGACACAACATAATGGGGTGTTCGGACATCGTCAGACGATGGCATAGCATCTGCAGTCTCTGCAATATTGATTCTTGTTAATAACCATAATTAATGCAAAGAAATGAAAAAACAACCAAAACATAACCAATCCAATTGCACAGAATAATACGGAGTAGTAAATTTAATCATGCACACGAGCACATACCCAATACCTACAACGCACACACTCAACAAATATATCGCACACTTTGTATTTATAAGTAATTGCAATATAATGTAACAAAAATTAGACATTTAATATAAAATAAACACGAACTGGTATGGCATATTAAAAAAATAATATGGCATTTAATAATGGACAATTTTCTCCTAACTTTCAAATCAAGAATGATAATAAAACTGTGACTAAAGTGTCATCCTGTACCATGAACTATATTGGATTATTCATGCCGCACCATGGTCTTTCATAACGTATATTTTGAGCCATCTACCATTAATTTTTTTTTCGCCTAGCATTTTTTATAGGATGCCTACAGGTTACAGGTAATAATATGCTTACACGTAATTTTTTTTTCTTTTTCCGTCTACCACATTTGTCAACAGCAATGTTCATAACTTCCATAGCCGGCTTCAGCATTAACTCTTGATAAAACTGAGCCTTCTTAGCTATGAAATTAGACTCTTCCTCATTCATTCCCTTGAGTTTTCTTGAACCCAATTGCCTTAACCCCATCAAGTAGATGTTTCCTATGAAATTTCAGGCTCCGAGACGTGGTGGTTCAGCGGAAGGGAGACGTTGAGGTCGGTGGTGGAATCCAACAGCGCTTTCAGAAGGTTGATTTCGTCTTCTTTGCTGAATACATTGTTGGATAGCTGAGAATTTTCCACTGACAAGGAGAGTGGTACGACGCTTCCTGACGATTTTGGGTCGGAAGTTCCGCATCGAATGTCTTGCGCTTGGATGTGGACCGACGTTTGGACGTTGACATGGCTAGCTGGTGATAACTCAATAACTACTATGTATCTCATGAGTTCAAGATTATTTCACTTCAACAACCCACCCCATCTTATCCTCTGTAATTCCCATCTAAAGTTGAGTAAGTGTGGAATACAGCTGTTGTGAAACAGGACCAACTCCATTGCTCCAGTATGTCACCTTTTTCGCTAAATGGGTTATGCTTCCGACTGGTTATACAACCACAGTTGTTCCCGTATAGAACACTTCATCAGCATCAAGCAATTCTTCTCTCTTTTGATATTACGATTATTATTGCTTCTGGTATTACCGTCGAAACTGAAATGTAGTTGATTTTGAAGATTGATAGGGAGATTACAAAATAGCTTTTTGTCGCTCAAGGAAATAGACGGTAGCTGAACAGAACCTCTTGACGGTCGGGGAATACGGTGGCGATGCGCATGAATAGGCTGAAGTCCTGCGAACACGGCGGCCCTCTCCATTTATCCTCTCTGAGCTTCAACTTCTCTCTTTGACCTCCGAATTTTATTTATTTATATTAAAATTAAGGGTTGACTTAAAAAGAAGGTCCACATCAGCTATAACTTTTTACATGTAGTCATCATACTAACCTGAAAACCTGTAAAAAATGCTAGGTGAAAAAAATTAATGGTAGATGGCTCAAAATATATGTTATGAAAGATCATGGTGCGGCATGAACAATTCGATATAGTTCATGGGGTGCGGAATGACACTTGTAAACTTTATAGTAAAAATAGAATTATTAAGAAAGGTAATTCAAAATATTTACAAACTGAAATATTTTATATAGCAAAAGATGCACAACCATAACAAAAAATATACACAAATAACAACATCAGGAATAATCCTAGATTCGATTTCCCGTGGCTTGTAGCACACACCCGAAACCAACAAGCAGACATCTAAGCATGACGTACTCAATGTGTGCGTAACCACAACTTGGCGTGTGCATAACACTGCAGGAATGCGAATCCAAGAAAGAACCGTGTTTAAGAATTCAGAGTCGCGCGCACACACCCAACGCCTAAACGCACACTTAGTATCTATAAGTAATTGCAATGTAATGAAACAAAAATTTGACATTTAATTCAAAATAAAGACAAACTGCTATCACATATTAAACAAATAATATGGTATTTCAAAATGAGCAATATACTCCTAAGATTCAAAATCAAGAACAATAATAAATTTTTAAACTTCATAATAAAAATATAATTATTTACAAACATAATCCATAATACTTACGATCTAACATATTTTATATAAAAGAAAATCCACAATCGTTAACCAAAGAATAGACATAGATAACCACGTTAGGAGTAGTCCTAGTTTCAACATCTCGTAGCTCGTAACACACACCCGAAACCTACAGCGCACACATCTAAGTATAGTTTACTAGATGTGTGCGTACCCACATCTTGGCCTGTGCATAACGCTGCAGGGATGCGAATCCAATAAAGAAACATGTTTGACAATTAAGAGTCACGCGCACACACTAAACACCAATAAATAGTTCCTCGCGCACAGTCAACATCAACAACGCACACTTTGTATTTATAAGTAACTGCAATGTAATGAAACAAAAAATTGACATTTAATTTACTAAAGACTAACATATATGACATAATAAAAAAAATAATATGGCATTTTAGAATGGACAATAAACTCATAAGCTTCAAATCAAGAACAATAATAAATTTTAAAACTTTATAATAAAAATGTAATTATTTAGAAACATAAACCAAAATATTTACTAACTGAAATATTTTATATAGCAGAAAATCCACAACCAAATATACACATATAACCACATCAAGAGTAATCCTAGTTTCTAATCCTGTGGCTCGTGGCGCAAAGCCGAAACATACAGCGCACACATCGAAGTATTGTTTAATCGGCATGTGCGTACCCATAGTTTGGCGTGTGCATAACACTTAAGGGATGCGAAGATAATAAATAAACATGTTTAACAAACATGACACCCCTACTCCCAACCACCACCATGCACGAACCACCCAAGATAATCAACAAGTTAAAAACCCCCAACTCGGGATCACACAGACCCAACGACAATACCCCTCATCCCCACGAAAAAAACACCAAATTATAGAAATAAAAAAATAATAATAAAAACCCCTCAGCCAGAACCCAAACCACCATACCGCCTATCACAGTCAAACCCCGACTGAACCACCATAGACCGCCAAAACCCGACTGAACCACCATAGACTGCCAAAACCCCTCCATGCAAAAATTCTCAAAGCCTAACCACCACACATAAAAGTGCCAAAAAAACAAGCGGACACTGTCCTCCCACCGGAGAACGCAATAAGCTTGGCAACAAAAAAAACAACGAAACCAAAAAAAAAAAAAAGGTTTCATGGAATACCTTGCGGGAATCAGTAGGACTGCCCCTCTGACGCTTGGAACGCCCGTTGTTAGACACGAGCATGGAGACAACGTGTAGCGACTAGACGTTACTTAAATAGCGACACCGGAGAGAGCTTCTGTAGCGTGGCTGGAAGAAATACTAAATAGATGAGAAAGCTTATTTTGTGTGAAAAATGAATGGCCGGATATGGTACTGAATAGACGCAAGATTGAAATAAATAAAATTAAAAAAGATATGATACCAAAAATAACACGCACAAGCCCATCTGAACAGGCGCAATAATTAATTCAATGCATTAATGATGAATACAAATGACAACAATACCCCTAACTCTATATAAACAAAACCTACGCGAAATTAAAATGAACCAAATCAGAGCCATTGAAGATTAAAAATAAACGGACAGAATCTAGTCTCACGATCACACTGAATATGGTGATCTCATTGAATCCAAATATATATATATATATATATATATATATATATATATATATATATATGTGTGTGTGTGTGTGTGTGTGTGTGTGTGTGTGTGTATACATATAATTGTTAAACTAGTAAAGTACCCGTGCGATGTACGGGATAAAATTGTTAAACTTATTATGCAATTGTGTGCATTAATTATAATTTAATTTATTATTTTATAAATTATATGAAATGAGTATAATATTATTTATTAGTTATAGCAAATGAAATTTCTATTATAATTTCTCTCATACACACATATATAATCTTGATTCCCTAGTAAAGTCAATATTTATAGACTATGAGTTAATTCCAGCAATAGTCCTCAGACTATTGTGATTTTTCAAAATTAGTCCTTTTCTTTTAATTTGGACAAAAAAGACACTTGACTTTCAGATTTGTTCCAGCATTGATCCTTCCGTTAACTTTCAGTTAGTTGGGTGTTAGTGTAGGGGCTAAAATGATCATTTCATTAGCTTGACTCCTTCCTCATGTTCGTGAGTATACGTATGTATTAAAAATAGATAGATGAGAAAAATGAAAAACTCCATTGTTTCTCATCTATTTGGCGGCGACGGCTGCCAAAAGAGTCGGCAAAGCTGCTGTGATCTCGTCCAAGGCCGTAGCGGCGACTGATTGGTACTCTTGGAGGCTTTATAGGGTGTGGGATATCTAAAGAGAAATGATTTAGAAGGAGTTACTTCCCCCGATCAAAAATAATGGAGGAAAGCCGTTAAAAACTTTGACTAAAACTTCAAACAGATGGAAAGGAGAAATCATTGCATAATTATGGTTCAGGAGCAAGAAAATTGTGCTGGCAATATCATATTATCTGCGCCATGGGGTAACAAATAATTAGACTTGTGTCTCAGGAAGATAGCATAGATTACGCTTCAAGAATTCAAAATATTAAATTAAAAACAAGACAACATGAAAAAATTACAGAAGAGACTTTATTTGGTACACAATTTGTCTTATGATGCTTTCATCACAAAAAAGAGCAGAAAACCAATGTGATTCCGTGCATTAGCTCTCTAGTCACAGTTTTAACATGATACTTCTAAATGGAAAAATTAATAAGAACAAAAATATAAGCATGCATGCATGCAACTGAATAAGTATATTTTTATAATAGGTAGTACCATATATGGCATGTACTCTACTAACCTATAATACCAAATTTGTAAGATGTATCTGGCCCATCTTTTGGAGGTGTTTGAAACCAAAACTTCCTTGAAGAATCACCATTTCCAATCTCATAGTAATACTTTCTGTCAATTTAACATATTATCAGAAAATAGAAGTGTGATGACAATAATGGTCAGTTCATTAGCTTGCTTTCTTCTTCCTCATGTTCGTGAGTATACTTATGTATTAGACGCAGGTGAGCAAAATGAAAAACTCCATTGTTTCTCATCTATTTGCCGGCGGCTGCTGCCAAAAGAGGCGGTAAAGCTGCTGTGGCCTCGTCCAAGGCCGTAGCGGCGGTGACTGCAGCGGAGAACGGCAGTGCGAGCGTCGACAATTTGGCCAACGGAGTTGGGGAGCTCCAGATATCCGATTGGACGTGTACGGGCATTCTGTGTTCGCATCCTCTGTCTAGAGATATTCGGGTGAGGTTTCTGATTTACTTTTCGGATCTCACGTTATCGGATTCTCTGTTGTCAGGAGCATTTGCCTTGATTTTGTTTCAATTTTGCATGTCATTGATTGTACGTTACCAAATAGTGTGTATGATTCAAAAGGATTAGCTTATTACTGACGAGAACATTTGCTGGATATATAATATTGGTTTTACTTGCCGAAGCAATGGGGCATACTAGTTTTGGTTTAATTTGAAAATGGTGTTAAAGAACAATGCTGTTGATTAATATGCACCCTATTTTGAGTAACAATTAGCTAATTATGCACATAAGATGTCATAATGAATAAAATGTTGTTGATTTATAGTATTTTATATTTAAAACTAGAGAAGCTTGAACCAATGATACTCGTGTCCAACAGAACCCACTCTTCTTGCTGCCATGGTTTGCTTGGGCTGAATGGCTGTGATAAATCCACTCTTCTTGCTGCGATAGGATGTCGGGAACTTCACATACCAAAGCATATGTATATTTACCACCTCAGTCGTGAGATTGAAGCATCTGTCATGTCTTCACGGGAGGATGTCATCGATCTGTTGTGATGAAGAAATGTTGAAATTAGGGAAAGAAGCTGAATCTATGAAATGACCATTTTAACCCCTACATTAACACCTAACAAAGTGAAAGTTAACGGAATGACTAATGGTGGAACAAATATGAAAGTCAAGTGTTTTTTTCGTCCAAATTAAAAGACAGGGACCGATTTTGGAAAATCACAATAGTCGGAGGACTATTGCTGGAATTAACTCATAGACTATTAAGTAAAGTTAATTGAATATCAACATAAGACTTATATGAAGGGAATATAGTAACAAATGCGATTTCTATTTATAATTTATATTAAATTTTAATTTGATGCATAGTATATTTAAAGTAGAAAATTGGAATGTGTAATAAGTAAGCATAAAAATATTTATTAATATTTGAATAAAAGAAAATGAATATTATAAATTATTAAAAACTTCATTGTAAAATATATTAGTGTTTGAAGTACATATTTGTTCTAATTCATTACCAATTAAATTTTTGAAACCTTGTGCATAACTAATTCTTCTTGAAAGAGAGTTATCAAAAAAAAAAAAAAAAAAAAAAAAAAAACTTTCGAAAGAGCAATATATAATTTACAATGAAGTAACAATCATACATGAGCAAAAAATGTTTGTCCTTAATGGTCATTGCATATGTGAGCATTACTGGAAATTATCTTCTATTTAACTTGAATGACAATCTTGAATCTGAAAGAGTATATATATAAATGTTATTAACGCCGGGAGATAGAATCCGGGTAGGACAGAGGCAGCTCAGCAAGGGTTGGGAATCCCGTCATGTTTTGCATCTCTAGATGGGCTTGATTGGGACGAGGGCACGCCAATCAATGTTACTGTTAGTACGAATGAGGGGAGTCAGAATGCGAGGGCAGACAACTAGTCCGGGAACACCAATCTCCCAAGGATCAGGACAAACCATCAAGCCAATGGGATTAGTGTGATGGCCCAGACGGGGAATGCGAACCACAGTTCTGGGGTTCGAATTGGTACCACATCTCTTCCTACACCGGCTCAACGTGGTGCTTTTAAGGGCAGGAATGGGAGAGGTGGCACACCAAGGAGGGCGGCAGCCGAAATGGAGCACACGGTGGTTCGCGGCTATATTCGAGGGGGACGTACCACCAGTACGGTGGTCTTTAGATCGAATAACCACACGAAGCAGCTCCAATGGAGGTGTTCGAAGGTGGAGGGACTAGAGCCCAGCCATGACTGTGCGGGTCTACCGGCAATTCCACCGGAGCCTCCAAATGATCCCATGGGGGTTGTAGGGGGTCGGATTGGCCAGGATGGCCCTGTTGCACCAAATGCTGCGTTACGCTCCTAAGCGCTGTTTGGAGGATTGCATGTTTTTCGCTCCAAAGCGTGTGTTTTTTTTTTTTTTTTTTTTTTTTTTTTTTTTTTTTTTTTTTTTTTTTTTTTTTTACAGCTGGTTTCTATGATGTGCATGATATGGAATTGCCAAGGGGCGGCGTCGAGGGTCTTTCGCCGCACCCTCAAACAGTTTGTTAGGATGCATAAGCCTTCCATCGTTTGCTTACTAGAGCCTAAGGTGTCGGGAGACCAAGCGAATGCTATTTGCTCTGACTTTGGCTTTTCCGAATGGGTTAGAGTAGAGGCGGTTGGATTCTCGGGAGGAATTTGGATCCTTTGGAAGGATTTTTTGTTTGTTAACATTATTTGAACTCATCCCCAGTTTGTTGTTATGCATGTAGGAGAAGGTAGCTTGGAACCGTGGTTCCTCTCAGTGGTCTACGGCAGCCCCAACCTTCAATTGCGAAGGAGGTTGTTCTCCGATTTGTCAAGTCAGATCTTTGGCATACAAGGACCCTGGATGTCAGTAGGAGACTACGACACGGCAGCCTCCCGGAGCGAAGTTAGCAATCTAGAGACTTTCAATTTGTCCAGATGCTCGGAGTTCAACGATTGGATATTCCGTGAAGGGTTGATTGATCTAGGATTCACGGGTTCAAGCTTTACTTGGATGAGGGGTGTAAATACTACAACTTTCAAGGGTGCCCGCTTAGATAGAGCTCTTGTTAACGTGGATTGGAAATTAAGATTCCCGGGCACACACGTTGAGCACCTTCCAATGGTATCTTCTGACCATTCCCCACTTTTGATTAATACTAACTTGTCTCTTCCCAGTGTTAACTGGAAAAAAGTTCAAGTTCAACTATGCTTGGACTACACACCCCAAGTTCATGGACCTTATAAGACAGTATTGGATCCCAGGAGGGGACTTGGAGGCAAACACGGAGACTACGGCTACGGCCCTTCAAGACTGGAACAGGAGCGTCTTTGGGAATATTTTCCAAAGGAAAAATTGCATTTTGTCTAGGATCAATGGTGTGCAGCGCAGCTTGTGTATCAAAGCTACCCCGAATCTCTTGAGATTAGAGAGAAAACTCCAGATGGAACTAGAAGAAACTCTCTACCAAGAGGAGGTTCTTTGGTATCAACGGTCAAGGGATGAGTGGATAACGTCTGGTGACCGAAATACCTGGTACTATCACATGGCTACGATGGTGAAGAACTGCAGCAGTAAAATCAATAAATTGAAAGATGACTTTGGTGAATGGATAACAGAGGAGGAGAGGATTAGTGCTCATGTGAGGAACTGCTATACAAAGGAGTCAGTTCCATTAGTTCAAGACTTAGAAACAAGTTTTCCAGTGTAAGCTAGGAAGCTTGGACAGAGGTTGACAAGCCATTTTCTACGGAGGAGGTCAAGGCAGCGTTGTTCAGCATGGAGCCTTGTAAGGCTCCAGGCCCGGACGGTTTTAGTGCTGCTTTCTATCAAAATGCATGGGGCCTAGTGGGCAAGGGCGGACCTACAGTGGGGGCAGTGGGGTCAGCTGCCCCCACTCACCCCACCCCAACCCTTATATAACCCTTTATGTATATGTGTATATATAGTACAAGCTTTAGTATAAGTATTATAAAATAGAAAAATGTTAACAGAATGTGGCTTAGCTTAGTTGGCTGAACGCGTGGTTGGCCTGAACGCAAGTCAGGGTTTAAATCCCCTCTATCTGCTTTCAACATTTCCTTTTCATATTATTTCACTATTAACACTACCTTTTCTCATTATTTCACATTTTCACTATTATTAATAGTGCATATTGCTTCAACACAATAATATAATCTTCATTTATATATTAATAATGAGATGAGATGTGTAATTTATAATGGATCTTTTATTCAAATTATTTTATCAAATTGATTATGTTCATATTTTGTTATGAATATTTTTATAATGTTTTGATGTGTTTTATAATTTTCTTATATCCAACATTATTTATGGCTATACTTTTTAAGTGTTTCATTTTTTTTTCTAATTATCATTTTTGCTTTAATATTTTGCCCCCGCTGAAAAAAATTCCTGGGTCTGCCACTGCTAGTGGGTGATTCTATTGTCAAATTCGCTAAAACTTTTTTTAAAAAAGGGGAGCTTCCGGACCATTGCAATGACATGGTAATTACTCTTATTCCCAAGGTGCCCTCTCCGGAATATGTGAAACAGTTTCGCCCAATTGGGCTGTGCAACGTCACATACAAGATCTTAACAAAAGTAGTGGCATCAAGACTCAAGGACATCTCCAGAAGACTAGTCGGCCCCCACCAGACAAGTTTTGTTCCCGGTCGTTAGATTACCGATAATATCCTGGTTTTCCAAGAGGCTCTTAACTCCATGAGATGCAAGAAAGGGACTTCGGGATGGATGATAATGAAGATTGATTTAGAGAAGGCATACGATAGGCTGAATTGGGACTTCATCGAAGATACGTTAAAGGACATTGGACTTAGCAGTATTTGGGTAAGGAATATTATGCCTTGTGTGACTACATCAAGGCTATCAACTACTTGGAACGGCCACCAATCTGAATGGTTCAAGCCAGAGCGTGGAACACGTCAAGGAGACCTTATTTCCCCTCTCTTATTTGTTCTTTGCATAGAAAGATTTAGCCACCTGATTCGGGAATCTGTGGCTCTATGTAGGTAGAAAGGCTTCAAAGTCAATAACCTTGCCCCTCATATTACGCATTTATTTTTTGCAGATGATATGGTACTTTTTGGTGAGGCGTCAACCCGTCAAGCTGGGGAAATGAATGCTTGCCTGGAAAGGTTCTGTAGCAGTTCTGGTCAGAGAGTTAACTTGCTAAAGTCCTCCATCTTTTTTTCAAAAAACATCCCCGTTGATTTGCAGCACGAGATAGAACACATATCTGGTATTCCCAGGATGATGGACCTGGGCAAATACCTAGGAGTCCCCTTGCAGGCATTATAGAAATTGGGCATTATAGAAACTGGGCATATTGTACAGTAAATATTTAGATCGCCCAAAATCAAGGGCCAACAAAATACTACACGTTCTCACTTGATTAGAAATATATATATATATATAGAGGTTCCCAACCTATATAAATGCCCAATAAGACAAGCCCAACATGCAATACCCAATAGCCCAAGAAAAAAAAATTATAGCCCAATACAAAAATAAAATTCAAGGTAAATTATGCCGTGCAACCGAATGCACCTTGCAAGGTGCATACGGTTGCAAAACGGCGCCGTTTTATTAAAAAAAGACACGGCTCGCTTAAAATTAAAAAAAAAAAAAAAATTGGATGGCCGTTAGCGGCGTTATTCATCTCGTATTTGATAGTTTTGCGAATTTTGGTAGTTTGGCGTTTTGATTTTAGTATACGCAAAATCGCAATCGCAATAGCAATCGCAGTCGCTTTCCCGATTTCTTGTATGGATCATATGATGGATGAGGCAGTAGATCAGAGAGATGAAGCAGCTGATGAATTGCATACGGTTCCAGGTTATTTTGCATCTGGTTTTTTATGAATTTGTGATCGTTTGCGATTATTTTGATTGTTGCAGTGTGATATATTGTTTAGGTGTTTATATTTAGTGTGATTGTATACAACGTATGTGATGTTGGTCATTATAGTCTGAGATCATTCGTAATTCTGGGTGTTTATGTGTTTATGGTTTTCTGAATGAACGAAATATATATCCATAATGTTTGAACTATATAACCAGAAGTTGTGAGCTATATATCCAGAATTATAATAGTATATATCAAGGATTTTGTGAACGGATACTCTGTTTTGGATTGCATATCCATAGTTATTGAACTTTATGTCCAGAAATTGTGAGCTATATATCCATAATTCTAATACTATATATCCAGAATTCTAATACTATATATTAACTAATTTCTAAACTGATACTCTGTTCTGGCTTGTAACATTATGCAGTCAGTGAAGATGTTGTTGTTGATTCATCAAGTTCAGATCCAATAGAGTTAGACATTGATGGTTCTTCTTCAATTCCAGGTCTATATGTAGTTTTATTTGCTCATAATTCACAGTGTTCAGCGTTGTTATATTTTCATTCTTTTTCCATGGAAAATGTTATTCCTTTTGTAGAGCATGGCTTGATTTATTCGGAATTATATTTTCAATGGAATGTGTATTATTTGTTATACTTGAGGTTATATATTGCATTTGCAGTTGATGAAGATTTGGTTGGTGTTGTTGTAAGTAACGGGGTTGAAGCTTATGAGTTGTATAACAATTATGCATATAGACTTGGTTTTAGTGTGAGGAAGGGTAATCAACGGTGCAAGGTATATAGTAAAACAGTCCAAATGAAGATGTTTATGTGTTCTAAAGCTGGTTTTAAGGTTAAGGCAAATGCTGGTGTTAGGGCATATTCAAAAATTGACATAAGGACAGGGTGTGGTGCATGTGTTCAGTTTGACGTGGGTGAGGATGGGTTGTGGACGGTTACAAAACATGTCAAAGTGCACAACCACGAGTTATGTGCTGTAGACAAGAGTCATCTTCTCCGTTCACATAGAAATGTGGGTGATAATCAGCTGTTATATTTAAAAGATTTGAAGAAGAGTGGTGTTGCAATGACAGATGGTATTAGGTTTTTGAAACATCAAGCAGGGGGGTCTCCATTAATTGGTTTCACTAATCGAGATGCTTATAATTCGATTGCTTCCGATACATCAAAGCGTTTGGATGGAACAGATTCGAACTCATTAATTGAAATATTTAGGAAGAGGCAATCGACTGAGTCTGATTTTTTCTTCGATTTTGAAGTTGATTGCGATTCAAGACTGTGCAGTTTTTTTTGGAGGGATGGTCGGATGAGACAAGACTATGAGTTGTTTGGGGATTTGTTAGTGCATGATACAACATATCGCACCAATAAATATGATATGATTTGTGGCCCTTTTGTAGGGATGAACCATCACTGCATGAATGTAATGTTTGGATGTGGTTTTTTGATGAATGAGAGGATAGAATCATTTGTGTGGTTGTTTAGAGCATTTTTAAGATCTATGAATGGGAAGTGTCCACAGTCTATCATGACAGATCAATGTGCATCCATGGCTGCTGCTATTTGTCAAGTGTTTCCAACATCACGTCATCGTCTTTGCATATGGCATATTGGTGAGAATTCGAAGAAGCATATCAAGGCGTTAAGGAATAATAAGGATTTCTTGGATATGTTTAACTGTGTGTTGAAATACACAGAGACTGAAGCTGAGTTTGAATTTTATTGGACAAGGTATGTCCACTATTTTTTTTTTCATTCCAGTAAATGAATTATGGATATATAGTATTAGAACTATGGATATATAGTATTAGAATTATGTGAACATGTAGTAGTAAAGCATGACACTTTTCTGATTGTTTCTGAATTACATGCATTCAATTTATGGATTTATAGTATTTGGAATTGTGGATATATAGTAATAGAATTATGGATATATAGTAGTAGAATTATGGATATATAGTATTAGAATTATGTGAACATGTAGTAGTAAAGCATGGAACTTTCTTATTGGTTCTGAACATATGTCTTATCATTTTCAGGTTGGTGACTGATTATAAGTGTCACAAGAATAGTTGGATACAAAAGTTGTATGATTGTAGGGAGAAGTGGTGTCCAGCATTCAACAAGGATTATTTTTCAGGGGGCATTTTATCATCGCAAAGGAGTGAAACTACTAATCATTCGATTTCAAGAAGGCTGTCTAAGACTGCGGGTCTTTGTGATTTTTATTCATCATTTGTTAGTGTAATTTCTGAATGGAGAAGCAAAGAGAATGGTGAAGATTTTCGTTGT
Source organism: Ipomoea nil (assembly GCF_001879475.1). Classification (NCBI taxonomy): domain Eukaryota; kingdom Viridiplantae; phylum Streptophyta; class Magnoliopsida; order Solanales; family Convolvulaceae; genus Ipomoea; species Ipomoea nil. Next base: position 354,920 of record NW_017618912.1, on the reverse strand, counting down.
GCTCAAGGGGTACCCACTATGATGATGGAGCACGTGAAACTTCTTTTACACGCTAGAGAGGTATATACGATTGAGATATATTTTTTGTTTGAGGAACAGTTTATGAAAGGCAATGCTTGTCATCAAGAAATGGTGTTGAATGATGGTTGTCAGTTCAAGTATCATGTATGGCGTCCAGATATAGATATTATAAGGCATGAAGTTAGTTTTAAGTTGGCAACCTTGGACATTTCGTGTAGTTGCAAGTTGATTTCCGAGTTGGGAATTTTATGCTGCCATTGTTTACGTATTCTTCATATACATTGTGTTTCTAGTATCCCTAATAAATATATCATGAAAAGGTGGACTAAAAAGGTTGCTGATGGTAGGGATGTGAATACTGGTCCAATGTTTTATAGAGCTGGTGTCCCTCCTTCAATTTGGGTTGTGGAGATTTGTAGAAAATTTCAAAGATTGATTGCATCTAGTCAAGATAATAGTGTAACTAGACAGTTCTGCGATGAAGCAGTTGAGGATGCAAAGAAAAAGGTTGAAGCTGAGATTGGCTATGTGCATATTGAAGAGTGTGGTGTTTCATCTTCAAGTGGTGTCATTCAAAATCCTTCAAACCGGAGATCAAAAGGTGAGCGTAATGTAAGGAGGAGTAGTGTTATTGAAAAGAAGTACAGTGTTGCAAGGGGGAGGAGGAGTGCTGCAAATAAAGTTGCTTCGAGTACAAAGGGTGCTGTTCAGTCGTTGGTTTTGGGAAGTCTATCTGAGATTGCCGGGGATGGGTACCTTGTACATCCAAGTTCTGGGAGTTCGGAGTTTTGTCAATTTTAGTAATGATTTAGATGATAATGCAGTTTTAGACTGAGATTGGGTTTAATACAAGTTGTTAGCTGTTTTGAGGATATCAATTTACAAGTTTTTTGATCTGTGTATTCAAAATTTTAGAACTTGTTGTTTTGCAGGTTTAAAGCTATATATCCATAATATTAAAGCTATATATCCATAATACTAAAGCTATATATCCATAATATTAGAGCTATACATCCATATTTCCGAGAACTATATGACCACAAATTATTGGACTTGTATGTCAAAATAGTAAAAGTGTTCATAATGTTATATCAATATATCCACAATATTAAAGTTATATATCCACAATATTATAAATATAAATTAATAAATAGTTGAACTTGATATTTACACTTATGTAAAATGTTATGTTGACAGTTGAACAAATATTCATAACTTTATATCAATATATCCACAATCTTAAACCTATATGTCCATAATCTTTGAAATATAAATTCATGAATATTTGTGGTCAATCTTTGCACTTAAGTAAAATGTTCATAATTGTATACCAATATATACACAATCTTAAAGCTATATATCCATAATATGAGAACTATATATTCAGTGAATTTCATAGATCAGAAATTGCAACAATTGCAATAAAGTTGTTACAAAACAATCTTTGATCATAACAAAAAACGTTCAATGATCTTTGCAGTTTTACTTTTTCTTGTCTTCAATCTTTGCAGCTTTCATGACCTCGCTTATGATGGTGTTCGGTTTTGATGTGATGATACAAGCAGCATACTTTGCCCTCAACTCACAAATGAAGCTAGCCTGTAAATTAAGAAAAATAAATAATTAGTTTATTGTAATTTTGTTATCCTTTTTCAATGTAGTATGAATGTAATTTATTTATGTTACTCTTACATTTGTGCGCATATGTTTCTTGAACCCAGGATCCCAGTCCTCGAGAGCTCCACCCATGTAAGTCTCCATATGCCGCATTACATATATGCCACAGTCGGTAACATTGTCAGCATTTTTCCAGTTCATGGCAAGGAACTCTACTGGCATGCTGTTCAGTTTGTGAGTCAAGGTGGATTGTCCTGCTGCTAGGTATGCCTTGAATGCTTCAATCTGGTAAAAAATTAGCTCAATGTTCATAATGTTTTAAATTCAATATATAGGTGACAATAAGGAGTTTTTTAATATAATATAAGCTACCAGTTTATATGGACAGTCCCCATATTTATCAAGCTCTGAAACACCAGCAGGCAATTCCTTGTTGTCTATCACCTGAACCTTGGATTCCTTGACATTTATGCACACAACAAAGTAGTGTGCATGGCGATGCACTGGGAAAAATATCTAATTCCAAAACAAAAGGTATAGCGATGTTAATATTTATGGACATGATAAATTGAAATTACAGAAGATTATGTTAAAGATCAAATTTGAACAAGTACATACCCATGTATTATTAACTGCATGGGTATACATACATTCATATTTCACAGAGTACTATATATCCACAATCATATAACTATATATCCACAATTTTAAAACTATATATCCACAAATTCAGTACTACATAAAGGATCTTAATAAACTGAGTATATTCCAAGCCTCATGCATATATATCCATAAATTCATAACTATACATCCAAAAAATACATTACTATATATCCAGAATTCTTAACAGTATGTTCACAGAGTAATACATTCATATATTCACAGAGTACTACATATCCATAATCACATAACTATATATCCATAATTCTAATGCTATATATCCACAAATTCAGAACTACATAAAGTATATTAAAAAACTGAGTATATTCCAAGCTCCATGCATATATATCCATAATAAATTTTTAAATTATTAATTTGAGTGTGTGTAATAGATCTTACAAGGTCTGCATCATTGATTTCCAGGTTTCCGAAACTTGATATTTCATAATTCAATCTATCATTGAAATTTTTCATCTTTTTCTCGGCTGGGAGACTTTTCATCCAATCATCAGATGGATCAAGCTGCAGCTGTTTTTGAATACACAGAATGCAAAAATGAGGATTCAAAAGGCTTAGTGTACTATATATCCACAGCTAGATTTTTAAAAATGTGCATGTGCATGTCAAAAATAACTCTTACATGTGGCAATGTGGTGAAGAATACTCGTTTTGGTATCCCAACAGCACGTTCTTTGTTCTTCAAAGTTAGCCGCAAAGACCAAACATTCAAGAAGTCTATATCCAGCTCGCCGTTGCTCAAAGTTGAGAAGTGACGCCTTGTTAGGTAGTAGTCACCATAGCTGAACAGCAACTCACTACAACACCAGAATAATAATAATAATAATAATAATAATAATAATAATAATAATAATAATAATAATAATAATAATAATAATAATAATAATAATAATATGAACTATCTAAGTAATTAAAAGTTTGTTATAAATATACGTGTTCAAACATACTCTTCTGGGTGTTCGTTAGACGCACTCAAGAATGCATAGTTTGAGATGATTTTTTCCCGGGGAGTTGCGTTGCGTATAAAACTTGCATTCTGTGTCCAGTATGGTGACCTCAGACAAAGAGGTTTGTTCCTGAATCGTCGCTGGGGTCTCTTCCTAACAGTCACGTCATCAACATCAGACTCACTTTCTTGCATGGCACTGTTGTTTATATATCCACAGTGTTAGAACTTCATATCCATAATATTAAACCTAAATGTTCATAATTTTATATCTATATATCCACAATTTCAAAGCTATATGTTCACAGTTGTAAAAATGTTCATAATTTTATATTCATAATCTTAGAACTATAAATTCATAATGTTAAAGCCAAATGTAAATAACAAACTGTCAGTTTACCGATCAAAGTCATCAACATCAGCATCAGCAGCAGGGGCATGATGGACATATCTTCGAAATGGGACTCTAACAAGTGGAGGAGTTACTTCTGCTCCCAAGGGCGTTGACAGTCCTGCATCTTCTCCAATTTGTTGAACCAAAGCATCCAATGGTTGTTCCTCTTCAACTACTTGCTCTGTTTCTTGCTCATGTGGCTGTGGTTGGGATTCATTGCAGTGTATTCCCAAATCAAATGATGGAGCTTCAAATTCCATGGTTCTTGTTGTTTTCTGAAATGCTTCCACCAACGAATCCACTGCAGCTGTGAAGGTTTCACTCCCAAAGAATATGTCATCCAACTGAGATTCAGTTGGAACGGAAGTTGATTCAATTGCACTTGCAGCACCTAGCATGTTTGATATCCCTGAGAATGCTTTCTTCATCACTTCAATAGGTGCGCCCTGCTTTCCAATTTCAGACATAGCTTCACCAAACTCCAAAACATTTGATGCTAGCTTTTGAAGCACACGGGTCACTCGGTCAACACTTGAGAGTGGCTCATTTGTAGGTGGTGTTGGTGTTGCAGTAGCAGGAGTAGAAGAAGTAGTAGCCTGTGAGGTGGTAGCAGCAGCAGTAAATGCAGGTTGTGGCAGTGAGGTTGTAGCAGCAGCAGCGCTTGCAGGTTGTTGCAGTGAGGTGGTAGCAGCAGTTCTTGGCTTCTTAACCCTAGGGATAACCTTTCCCTTTCCAAACCCCCCAGCCTTTTTTTCAGCCTTGACTCTCTTTCTTACAAGAGTGCTCGTCCAAGCAAGTATGCTAGGGTATGTCCTGTTGACCTTCATTCCTTTGAATTCTACTCGATCAAAGTAGAACAGCTACAAATTAAAGAAGATTATGTTAAAGATCAATTTAGAACAAATTACCCATGTATTTCTTAATTGCATGGTGACAGAGTAATGCATTCATATTCACAGAGTACTACATATCCATAATCACATAACTATATATCCATAATTTTAAAACTATATATCCACAAATTCAGAACTATATAAAGGATCTTAATAAACTGAGTATATTCCAAGTTTCATGCATATATATCCATAAATCCATAACTATACATCCAAAAATACATTACTATATATCCAGAATTCTTAATAGTCTGTTCACTGAGTAATACATTCATATATTCACAGAGTACTACATATCCATAATCACATAACTATATATCCACAATTTTAAAACTATATATCCACAAATTCAGAACTACATAAAGGATCTTAATAAATTGAGTATATTCTAAGCTTCATGCATATATATTCATAAATCCAAAACTATACATCCAAAAATACATTACTATATATCCAGAATTCATGCATTTAGATTAAAGACAATAAGAACTGACCAATATCAATGTCATTGGCCCCCAAAAGCTTCTGCTTCTATCTTCCTTGTAAATCTCTATCGAGTCAATGAGAGATTGGTATGTGTAGCCGCACCAATTGTATTCTTTAATCATATCAACATGAATCAATGACTTCAAGATTCTGTACTTGGAGTAGCGTGTTGTGTTTCCTCGAAGCATGGAGGAAACGGCAAAGACTACAAAATCCCTCTTGAACTCATCACCATGATCAGCTCTCCTAACAATCTCATCTGGCATGTGTGTTGTTATTGGTGAGCCTGCTGTAATACCCCACCTCCTTCTCCATGAAGTCAGCAACAGTTTGTATTCACGGGTTGAGTTGTCTTCCAGCTTTGTTCCCTCTTTGACCTCCATACGCCCTCGCGGGATCCCCAACGTGTACTCGACATCTACCTCTTCAATGTGGAGAATATCATCCTCTAATACAAAATCACATCTGAAAACATTAAATTTGTCCAGCAGGTATTGCACCAACTTTGATTCATTGGAGCAGAGTTGGAGATGTAGAAGTCCACCAAATCCCATATCAACAACAGCTTGTTTCTGCTGTGTTGTGAGCCTCTGGACAAGATCAAACATCAACTTTGGCCCCATCCTCGTACTGAAGTAATCTGTCCTTTTTTCTCTAGTCCGTGGTGCTTGTCGTCTTTTGCGTGAAGTTTGGCGCCCTCTCGTTGAAGTCTCTGCAACAGTTGTTTGCCTAGCAGGGTGTTCTTCATTGGTTGGAGTAGAGCTCTGAGCTACTTGTGAATTTAGGACTGCTGCTGGTTCTTCATTATTTGGATTAGAGCTCTGAGCTGCCTGTGAATTTAGAACTGCTGCTGTCAGGTACCCTGTTCTTCTTCTTTTTGTTTCTCTAAAAGCCTCAGCTAGTGTAGGTTCGCTCGCCATTTCTGTAAATAAGAATTATTAAACTATAAATCCACAATTATAAAGATATATATCCATAATATCACAACTATTTGTCCACAAACATTTCAAAAACACCCTAATTGAAGACTGGAATTATATTTTCATACATGCAGAAATATTAAACAATACATCCACAATTATAAAGCTATATATCCATAATATCACTACTATTTATCCACAAACATTTCAGAAACACCCTAATTGAAGACAGAAATGATATTTTCATACATGCAGAAGTATTAAACTATATATCCACAATTATAAAGCTATATATCCATAATATCACAACTATTTGTCCACAAACATTTCAAAAACACCCTAATTGAAGACTGGAATGATATTTTCATACATGCAGAAATATTAAACAATACATCCACAATTATAAAGCTATATATCCATAATATCACTACTATTTATCCACAAACATTTCAGAAACACCCTAATTGAAGACAGAAATGATATTTTCATACATGCAGAAGTATTAAACTATATATCCACAATTATAAAGCTATATATCCATAATATCACAACTATTTGTCCACAAACATTTCAAAAACACCATACTTGAAGACAGGAATGATATTTTCATACATGCAGAAGTATTAAACTATAAATGCACAATTATAAAGCTATATATCCATAATATCACAACTATTTGCCCACAAACATTTCAAAAACACCCTAATTGAAGACAGAAATGATATTTTCATACATGCAGAAGTATTAAACTATATATCCACAATTATAAAGCTATATATCCATAATATCACAACTATTTGTCCACAAACATTTCAAAAACACCATACTTGAAGACAGGAATGATATTTTCATACATGCAGAAGTATTAAACTATAAATGCACAATTATAAAGCTATATATCCATAATATCACTACTATTTATCCACAAACATTTCAGAAACACCAAAAAACAAAAAAACAAAAAAAAAAAAAAAAAAAAAAAAAAAACAGAGTGTTGCTCTGTTTGAGAACAATCAATAATCGCATTGCAAAACCCTATTCAAAAATCACAAGATTCTATAGCGAATATGAACGTTAATAGTCAAAAATCACAGCGTTAATACTCAAAAATCACAAAAATAGATTATACCTGATGAAGAAAGCGATGATAACGGCGACAAAGCGACAATGCTAGAATGAAAATGGCGAAAATGGCGACAATGGTGAACAAAACAGGGCTTCAGCGACAATAAGATGAAGAAGGCGAAAATCGCGATGAAAATGACAGAGAGAGTGATGAAGACTGAAACAGTGAGAGCGAGCAAGCTTGTTGTAGACGAAACGTTGGGAATGGTGGAAAAAGGCGCCTAGTGGCGTTTTATGGTAATAATAATAATTTTTTTTTTTTAAACGACGGGAGGAGTGAAACGGTGCCACTAACGGCACCGTTACTCCCTTGGTACTATACGGTGCCGTTTTCAACCGTGTGTACCAAGAATGGTACACACGGTTGCACGGCATAACAATTCAAAATTCAATTAGTCCTACACTTTATCAGTTCTCGAAACTAGCTTCTTCAATTGCCAGTTCTACACTTCTACACGACTCCACTCTGTGTCTTGACTGGACCGGTCACCACGACGACCACTCTCTTACTCTGTCTCTTCCTCCGGCCTCCGCAATCCGGCCGTCAGCCCTCGTCAGTTGTCGCTCGTCAGTTGTCTCACAGGCCACTGCCTTGGTCCCTCGTCTCTCACCGCCTCACGCCCTCCGCCCTGCTCGGTCGCTCCTCACATTCTTAGACGGTCATCGATGACCGTACAGGACTCAACGGCTGCAACTCGACTCAAGGTAAATTTTTACATATTAAAACTAAAAGGAATTTTTACATATTAAAATTAAAAGGAATTTCATACATTAGCTGCAGCCATTGCTGGATTTGCTGCGAATGTATGGATTTCATACATTAAAACTTTAAAAGCATTTCATACAAAATCATCACTGGCTTTAATTGTTTGAAAATTTATTGTGGACTATGTTGTTACTTGTTACTGTGTTTGGAAATTAATTCTAGAGTCTGTGGACACTATGTTACCGACTTACCCTGTAATGGTTCATTATTATTTTTTGTAAATTTTTGAGAAATAACCATGGTGCAAGTAAGGAAAAACGAGACAATAAAGGGGATGAGTGTATAGTATTTAAGATGCTGCAATTAAGGATGAACGAGACAATTACATGATCAATAATGTAACTATGGAATACTATGATTAAAGTCATATATTTGTGACATACAACCCTCTCCACGTACTCCTTAACTCCCTTGGATCCATATTTTTCTCACATTGGTTTCTCTATTTTTGATGTTGATTCGGATTTTCTTACCTACTAACTATATTTGGCATGTTAGAATTTGACTTTAAAAAATCCATCCTCATGTTATATACTCCATATAATTTAATTTTACCTATAAATTATGGAGTTAAGGAGTACGTGGAGTTAAGGAGTGTGAGAAAAATATGGATCCAAGGGAGTTAAGGAGTGAATGAAAGCAGGTAAATGTGTAAAACTTTAAATAATGTCAAGTTGGGTTTAACATTTAGCAACACTTGCACTATATGAACTTAATCTCTAGACGTCATAGTTCAATGTTGATGAAAGGCTCGATGATGTCAAAATCCAAACCCTTTAATCATGTTCATGCTTAATTGTATGTTTTTTTTTTTTTTTAGACAATATTGTTTGCATCAAGTAATACTCTATGCTCAATTTGTTACATTGGCTTAGGGATTTGTATATATTTGTTGTGACTTGTGAATAATTTAGAGCTGTACATTTATTGAGAACTGTAATTAGGGGTGAGCAAACAAATAGGACCGACCGAAAAACCGACGACCGAAAACCTAATCGCCCGAATATTTCGGTTTTCGGTTTTCGGTTATTAAGGTTAAAAAAACTAATTTGGTTTTTCGGTCGGTTATCGGTTTTTCAAGAGAAAATTGAAAGCCGACCGAAAAACCGAAGATTAATCCAAAGATAATATAAAATATAGTCTTATGCCATTTACATTTTGCAAGTCCACAATATATCACATTAATTTTAATGACTTATTAGCTTGCACTACATTTGTTAATCATATAATGTATTAATATAGTCCATTTACACTAAACTACTATTGTACTTGCGTACATTAATTTTAATTAATTATAAATATTAAAATATTGTTTGTTTTTAAGTAATTTAACCTTTTAGCATTAGTTAAATAAATATCCTACATTAATTCTGACAGCAGCAGCAACTATCTCTTTCTATGCTCACTGCCTCACCTTGCGATTTACTGATTTAGCTTCCCAAATCCAAAATCTTCAGCCTCAAAAGTGAGCACCCAAAATCTATATCCTACTTCTTTACTGGTTTAGTATTTTAACTTATTTGTGATTTTATGATTTATTTGTTTGTGTAAAGTTAGTTGTAAACTGTAAATTGTATGCTTGTATGTGTCTTAACCATCTTTAATAAAGTCCTTTCTTTTGTTGTGAGCAAGAACTTTAAAAACTTTGTCATTAAACTTCTGATTAGCAAGAATACTAAATTCACAGTTGTCAAGATCGGTTATATTTAACCGACCGAAAATCATCAGTTTCGGTTATATTGGTTATGAATGTTGGTCGGTATTTAAGTTATTTCGGTTATTAACCGAAAACCGACCGATGCTCACCCCTAACTGTAATTGAGAAAAACTAAATGACAATCAATAAAAAAAGCATAGAAGAAACATTTATATTTTCTAAGGTTTAGGGTTTAGAATATACCTTAATTGAGAGCTATGTCCACTTGAAATGACAATCCATAAAAACGCATATGGTTTGATTTTCTTTCGATTTAAAAATTATTGAAAAATACATATTATTGATTTATTGGTAACAAGAATCAATAAATCTGGAAGACAGAAAGACAGGTTAAAACTCTTCAAGCTTCCATCCCTTTTTGGCCCATATATTTGGGCATAACTGCATAAGTACCATTTCCGCTAACGTCCAATTCAGCTATGGCAACCCATGGCGGAAGCGGCAGCTCGAACGTCCGGCAAGAGAAGGTTGACAAGGAGTGTGAGCTCAGAATTGAAGTCAGCCCCGACACGCCTCTCCGGCTTCGGGTCCTAAACGGCACCGCGGAAATCTTCGGCACTGAACTCCCTCCTGGAATTTGGCTCACCTTCCCCCCTCGCCTCAAATTCGCCGTATGTATTCTTTTCTTCATACTTTAATCTTAAAGGTCTATTCTTTTCTTGATTGGTATGTTTTGTCATTGAACTGAGCTCCGGTTGCAAACTTAAATCCTGTAAATTAAAGTTAGTTATCTCTTTTTTTTTTTTTTCGTTAGTTCTTTGGTGGCTTGGTTGTTTTAGTCAATGGACTTAATATGAGGATAATTAGGTAGATTGGCTATTAGTTGGATTTGTGAAGTGATTTGAAAATTTCCGTTCTTGAAATACAAGTGGCATTGCATATATACTTACCCACAATCTACCACACAAGAACCAATTGATATGCGGGCTCATTGCATATAGTGAATGCTCATGAATTAATGGATGGTAGGATTGCAAATGTGGTTGTGGGCAAGGTTGCAAAGCACGTTAGGGGATTTTTTTATTTTTTTAATTAAAAAAAATTAAAAATTAAAAATTATCAAAATTCACTAATAAAACATAAGGTTCCTATAGTTATTTCTTACAAACTATTTACGTAAGTGGTTGTAAAATTGTTCAAAAGATTGTTTAAACAATCTAAATACATAAAAAACTAAAATTAAGAGCTAAAGAAGCATTTTTTTGAGAAATTAGTGGGGCAAATTTGCGGTTTGCGGTGTATAGATTTCGAAAAAATACGCGATTTAAAAAAAAAAAATTGTCCAAAACGGACAACCGAGTCAAAAGTTATGCCTTGCCAAACTTTTAACACTTTTCAACAAAAAAAATAATAATAATAAATAAAAAATTACTCGGCCGGTTCAGCCGGCTAGGCGGCCGCCCGGCCGCGGAGGAGGCCGATTCCGGCATTCCTCGCGGCGGCCGGGCGGCGCCTAGTGCCTAGGCACGATTTTTACAACACTGGTTGTGGGTATGTAGCATAAGGCAATCTGAGATTTTGTTATGATATGAAACTATGCTTGTGGCTGTTATAGTTGAGGCTTCGGGGTGATTATTTCATATGTGGGTTAATGCAAAGACTGATTTGTTAGATCCCTGTAAAAGAATATGTAATACTTTGATGGATCCAAGCTGTGAGCTTTTGCTTCGCAGAAGTCTCATCATTGTCAAGCCTGGGTCCTGGGAAGTTAGTCCTGCCTAACTTCTACTCAAAATGCCATGGGGTATATGTAAAGCAAATCTGATGGTTTATAGTAAACATACATATTTTATTTTTAACACATCAAAATTTTAAAGCAGGTCTTTACTTGGTATGGGGCCACAATTGAGATGGATGGTCCAACTGAAACTGAGTATACAGCTGATGAGGTATCATTTCTCTCATCCCCTGCATATTCATTTTGTCTATGTGTCTTGACATTTTAAGATAATCAACTTTGCTTCAACCAAATTTTGCAAATGAAATGATACACCTTTTTTTTTTTTTTTTTTTTTTTTTTTTCAATGGTTTTAGACACCCATGATCAGTTATGTAAATGTGCACGCTGTACTTGATGCTCGACGGCATCGTGCCAAAGCTTCAGCAAGTGATTCTGATACTTACCAGGTAATGTTGAACTTCTATCTAGTATAGGGAAAGAAGCATTTGTGTGTGTGTGGTTTCAAATTTAGTTCTTTTTTACCTTCGACTTGTCAATTGTGTTAAGATCTCCAATTTTTGGATTTTTTTCATGTCATGCATTATTGAGTTTTTCTCTTTAAATGCATGCATCAACTCAAACATTAGAAAAATGACAAAATAAGCTTTATAGATTATTAAAAAAAAAAAAAAACGCCTGCACTTTTGAGGTTTGAAATCGATGTCCATTGAAGAAAAAACAAAGGATAGTGAACCAAATCAAATATTTGTATATTATTACCTTTACAAAAAAATCCAGCTTGCTGATTTATTAATCCAATCGTGTCATCCAGGTTGTTGGAACTGAAAACACATTTGAATTGGAGGGAATTTGTATAAAGTGTATATTGTTATATTGTTTTGTTTCCTAATCTTTATTGTTCAAGCGGAAACTGTTGTTAATTATGGTATTTGAATGTGCATTAATTATGTGATAAGTCTTCAATGCTAATTGGTTCAGGGTCCCAGGGTTATTGTTGTGGGACCTACGGATTCTGGAAAGAGTACCTTATCAAGGATGCTTCTTAGTTGGGCCGCTAAACTAGGTTGGAAACCAACTTTTGTGGATTTGGATATAGGCCAAGGTTCTATAACCTTACCTGGTTGTATTGCTGCCACTCCTATTGAATTGCCCATTGATCCGGTAGAAGGAATTCCTCTTGAAATGCCACTAGTCTACTTTTTTGGCCATGTTACTCCTAGGTATAAATCTTTTGCTCTTATTGAGTTCTTTTAACCTTCTTACTGACTGCATTGAACTAGATTGATTTGAATGTTAGCAAAGTTTTACTGTGACTGTTTTAAAAGACGGAGATAAAGATTATGTTTTCAACTTGGTGATTTGCAGTGCAAATGTTGATCTTTACAAGGTACTTGTAAAGGAACTTGCCCAGACTTTAGAAAAACAATTTTCTGGAAACGCTGAATCTCGAGCTGCAGGGATGGTTATCAACACCATGGGATGGATAGAAGGTGTTGGTTATGAGGTATTTAACTTCTAGCTCAGAAACCCGTAGTCTTTAACATGTGCAGTGCGTTTCTCTGATTATTTAATCTTTTGTTTCAGTTGCTACTTCATGCAATTGATACATTCAACGCCACTGTTGTTCTGGTCTTGGGTCAGGTATGTACTTTAAGACCAATGGAAATTTATCTTTCTTGTCTCTCTGCTGTAACTTCCACGAGAAAATTCCTAATGGTTAATTTTTAAGGAAAGCGTTAGTAATATATTAATGGATATTCGATTCGATATGCAGGAGAAACTTTGGAGCATGCTCAATTATGCATTGAAAAGTAAGGCTAATGTGGATGTGGTGAAACTTCAAAAATCTGGCGGTGTTGTGTCCAGGAATGCCAAAGTACGGCAGAAGTCGAGGGGCTACAGAATACGGGTAAATGACTTTTCCATGAAGTTAGACCAAATGATAATTTCTTTCCATCCCTGCTGTTTGTTCGTGCTGGCTTATCAATGCAACTAAACAAAACCATGTTTTTTTTTTTTCTTATAACAGGAATATTTTTACGGTCCATCAAATGATCTTTCCCCCCACTCCAACATAGCAAATTTCAGTGATCTGTCAATTTTCCGAATTGGTGGTGGGCCACAGGCTCCACGTTCAGCTCTACCAATCGGTGCAGAGCCAGCTGCAGATCCAGCAAGATTAGTCCCCGTTAATATCAACAGAGACTTACTACATTTAGTTCTTGCCGTGTCTTATGCCAAGGAGCCAGATCAGATCATTTCTAGGTTAACTTCCTCTCTTTATATCAAAATTTCTGTATGCACCCGAACCTTCGTGCTTACACATGTCCAGGATCCGACATGCATTATCCTTAAAGTAGCTATTTGATAAACCGAAAGGAAAACAAAACATCTAGTCGTACGACTTTTCTTAAAAGAACATGGATAAACAATCAAGCATATGAAGCTCTGACCCCTTTCTTTTACCATGCCAGTAATGTTGCTGGGTTCATCTATATCACCGACATCGACATACAAAGGTTTGACGCTTTCACCCTTCTTCTGAAAGAATCCTGCTGTATTTTAAAGCTAGTATGGTCCTTAGAGTTGATGACGATCGTTCTTTCAGGAAGAAAATAACGTATCTTGCACCGTGCGCTGGGGAGCTTCCGAGCAAGAATCTTATCGTGGGAACCTTGGCGTGGATCGAGAACTGAAGCGCTGCACAACCTCGAGGAATCATGAGCTAGGCTTTGTTTATTTCTGTTCAAGAGAACCCCCTTCTGAGCTCTTTGCTGTGTCATTGTAAACTAGAATGTTGTTGAAGTGTACAGTGCTGGGTATTGTGGATAATTCTCATCATTTTTGTGATCTTTGTTGATCTAATCAACGGTTGTAAAGCAAAGAAATATGAAAAAAAAGTGGTGGTATTTTAATAAATATTTTAAATTTTGAAGTGTATTGTGCATTTTACATATCACTTATATGTATAAGTGTTTTCAAGAGAATGTGCTTCACATATCATTAAGTGTACTTTGTTTATTGATCATTACACTTTGTAGTGTTGGTCGATATAGTTCTAAGTTTGAAAATATTTATAAAAATATTATTACATTTAAAAAAAAAATATCTTACTTTACAGCTATTAATTTATTCTAAATAGATCGAATGAAGTCAGTCCATAGTTTTTACTTTTTACCCGAATGTTTTCACCATTTCTAGTCATATTATCGGTATTTTAAAATACACTTAACAATTTATTTGAGATAGATTTCTTTACCAAATACCGTGTGGTTATCAGTATAGTTTGTTAAAGAATTGTTTTGCAATGAAAACAAAAATCTCCTTGCACTATGATTTATACTTTACTTAACCCACCAAAGCTTCTTATTAAGATTTGTCCGCGTCTTGTGGTGAAATAAATAAATAATTTATTAATCAGTCTATACTAACTATAGATTTATAGTATGGGAGTTTCGACTATATCATTCTTTTTCTAACTTAGAACTGAGAGAATTGAAAATCGAACTTTTTAACATTTTAACTTAAAAGTTAGAGATTTGTGTCACTTGACCATAAGTTATTAAGTTAATCTTGCTAGCTAATAGTACACATGCAAAGCAAAGTTGCAAGCTACAATCTCTTTCTTTCAATTCAGTCAAACTTCTAACACCCCAGAAGTAGCAACAATAATGTAATCTTGAAAGTAGGATGAGTCACAAAGTTTTATCAATTTGGCCTAAATCCCTATCACCACTATAATGACAAAATTAGAGCATCTACATTTGTAGATATTAGGAGGATAGTGTCAGATTCATTCTCTTGAATAGGAATAATATCAAGTGTGGGGAAGAAACAAAGTTGGGAAGAATTGTCCTACAAAATTGAGGAGAATGACAGAAAAGAAAAAAAGAAAAAAAAAAAGAAGCAACATGGGCTGCTGTGCGCGTTTTGCGCACAGCAGCAGCCCACACGGGCGCGTTGAACGGCGCGCCAGAACCTTCCGTTTTTTTTTTTTTTTTTGATTTTTGTTTTTTGGTTTTGATTTTTTTTCCTCCCCTTCCCACATTCTCTTTCCTAATCACTCTTACATTATCCCCAAATCTCCCCAACTGATGCAGATGCTCTAACTAATCAATTGAGCATTCAAGAAGCTAGAAACTATTAAATGAAAGGACAAAAATTATATATATGAGTACGCTCAATTGAGAATTGATGCCTAGGAGAAAGCAGGAGTTGTGCGCGCTAAAGAAAGGAAAAAAACACGGTCACAATTTGGTACTATACAACACTACCAAGTGCATTTTATAAGTTTGAACTTTAAATTTAACGGTCCCTCGCGCTCTTTCCTCGGAGATCAGTGGAAGAGGTAAATCACGAAATGTGTTTACCAAGTGCATTTTATAACATCTACAAGTACAACCGTCTTTAAATACAATTTACATATCATTGAATTTACTTGTAGTTTTGTCGAAATATACTTTTATAGTTGCAAATCTTGAGTGTACTTTTACATGTCAATATACTTAATTGTCAGTATTCTACTCACCCGTGTCATATAAAAGCCAGCCAGCATCACGCTGAGGTGGCAAGACCAAGTGGCAACACCCCACATCACAACCTAGCTAAGCTAGTTTTTGAGCACAAAACGTGGTGTAATGATAGCTCCAATCATGCAAAGGTTGAACCAATGAAGGCTGGGTTTAATTTCCTTTTCACACCAACAAAATTATAATACAATTTTTTTATTTTTTTTTTGAAGAAAAGTGTTGACCTAAAATAAATTGTCAAAGTGGTAAATGCAAAAACCATATCCCAACCATAATAAGATGTCATAATCTAACTGTGATTAGGACTAATAACCCACTCATGCGCAGACTAAGGTTATTAAACTCCTATAAAAGAAGACACTCTCAATCACAAGAACTCACGCTTTCAGCACCTAATTGTGAGCACGAGAGTCATTGAGAGAGATACCCAAATCCCCTTGAAAAGTATTACAAGTGTTTAGGTCTCAATAGCTTGACAGGAAATCATATTGTGTAATCTCCGTTCCCTAAACAAAGTGTACATTAAATATTGAGCTTTTAGTGGATTTAGGCAAATTCTCAATTTGAGAAGTGCCTCGCAGATTAGGGCTGCTTTCCCGATACTGCGTTATAAATATTTGTGTCACAACGTCTGTTTCAACGTTACCAAATTCAAACATCTATATTAATTACAATTGGTATCAGAGCGGGTCTGCTTAAGTTATTAGCAGGATCCAAATGGAGTTCCCTAGAGAAGGTCTTTCAAACAATAGACCACCAGCCCTACTTGGCACAAATTTTTCTTACTGGAAAGCTCGAATGCAGATATACATTCTAGCACAAGGGGAAGGTGTCTGGAATACAATAGAGAACGAATGGAAAACTCCAGTTGATGACAAAAGAAATACTAAACCTAGAATCGATTGGAGTGAAGAAGAGAAAACTGGATATGACTTCAACTCAAAGGCTATGAATGCAATATATGGAGCGGTGAGCGAAGACACGTTCAAACTAATTGCTTCTACCCGCATAGCCAAAATTGCGTGGAGTATATTGTGCGATCATCATGAGGGAAACACAACTGTAAGACAATCTAAACTTCAGATGATACAAACTGAATTTGAAAACCTGAAAATGGGAGAGGAAGAAAGCATCACCCAATTCAGTGCCAGAGTTTTAAGTATATCCGGAGATGCATTTAACTTAGGCGAACCTATACCCGAACATAGGATCGTCAAAAAGGTACTACGCTCACTACCCGGAAGATTCCAAATGAAAGTCACCGCTATTCAAGAACATAAAGATCTGAATACATACAGACTTAGTGACTTAATAGGAAATCTTCAAACCTATGAACTTGAGATGCTACAGGGTCAGAAAAACAATGGTAAAGGAATAGCATTACAATCCAGACAAGAAGAGAACTCAGAAACTGATTCAGAAACCATGGAACAGTCAATTGCACTACTAACGAAGAATTTTAACCGAGTTCTCAAGAAGTTTAACAAGTCCAGGAATAAAAATTTCTCAAACAACCAAGGAAATTCTACAAATAAAAAACCATCCAATCCAAAGAGAAGAGATAATTCAATTACTGAAGCAATACAATGCTATGAATGTAAAGGCTTTGGACACATTCAATCAGAATGTGCCACATACTTGAAAAGGAAAAATAAAACATATATAACAACTCTGAGCGATGACTCAGATAGTGAAGAAGATGATAACAACACGAACTTCGTAGCCTTCACTGCTAGCCATGAAGACAACAATAGTGATGACATGCAAGAGTTACTAGAGGCATACACTCAACTAAATGCCAAATGGGAGCAAATCATCAAGATAAAAATTTGGAACTCATGGAAGATAATCACTATTTAAAGAATGAAAAAGAACGAATAGAGAAACAATACAAAGAAGCCCAGAACGAACTACTAGACCTCAAGAACAGAGAAACTAAACTGCTACAAGAAATTAAGGAGCTTACCGAATGACCCAGGACTCCAAGCACGGACACCAGTGAAAATAACCAATCTGAAATACAGGAAGTGTCGCAACAGCACTTCCGACATCGAAGAAGAATAAGGTGCTACTATTGTCACAAACTAGGACACATCAAAGCACATTGCTACAAAAGACAAAATGATCTCTACTACAGACAAAACAACAGGACATGGCCACCACACAACAGAAATAATAGCAAGAAAATCTGGGTAAGAAAAGATCAAAATGTTGCATTTACCTCCAAAACAAACAAAGACCAGGATATATGGTACTTTGACAGCGGCTGTTCCAGGCATATGACTGGAAATCCAGAAAATTTGGAGAATATACAATATAAAAATGAAGGATATGTTACTTTTGGAGATGGAGGAAAAGGAAAAATTATTGCAAACGGAACTTTAAACGTACATGGGCTACCAAAACTATCAAAAGTCTTCCTAGTACAAGGATTAAAGGCAAACTTGATCAGTATAAGCCAGCTGTGTGAAGATGAACTAAAAGTGGAATTTTCAAAAGACAAGTGCAATGTTCTTAATCAAAATCATGAATGTGTTATGATCGGAAGAAAATCCACAAACAAATGCTACACATGGAATGGTGATCTAACTTGCTTACAAACAACCGTCAATCAAACACAATTATGGCACCAACGGATGGGTCATATAAACTTCCATGACATGTGAAAGGGTTTAAAGAAGGGAATCTATCGAGGAGTTCCAACACTTGACATAGATGAAAACAAAAAATGTGATGCATGCCTTGAAAACAAAATAACCCGAACAGCCCATAAGAAGACCTCAGGAATACACACTTCTAGAATCCTAGAACTACTTCACATGGACTTATTTGGACCAACTCAGACAGAAAGCATAGGAGGAAAGAGATATGTCTATGTAACAGTTGATGACTACTCACGATTCACGTGGGTAAACTTTCTCAGAGAAAAATCTGAAGCATTTACAACATTCAAAACCCTCATCATCAAAATTCAGAATGAAAAGGAGGGAAGAATAGGAAAAATCATTCGCCTCAGAAGTGATCATGGAAGGGAGTTCGAGAATTCAAAATTCAAGGAATACTGCACAGGAAATGGAATTCATCATGAGTTCTCCACACCAAAAACATCCCAACAAAATGGAGTAGTCGAACGAAAGAATCGAACCATCCAAGAAATGGCAAGAGCCCTCTTAAATCACAAAAGACTTCCATCAAAATTCTGGACAGAAGCAGTTAACACAGCATGCTACTTGATAAACCGAGTATTCATTCGAAAAGAAACCAACATGACACCATATCAAATCTGGAAAGGAAGAACACCAAATTTAAAACACACACATGTGTTTGGAAGCAAATGCTATATTCTAAAAGATAGAGAACCATTGGGAAAGTTTGATATCAAAGGAGATGAAGGGATCTTCCTAGGGTACTCCTCAAACAGCAGGGCATATCGAGTATATAACCTTAGGACAGACACTGTCATGGAGTCTATCAACATTGTGGTCAATGACACAATAGAAGATTCCCCCACAAATGATGAAGAGATAACTGCTGTTGAAACAACAGTTCCAACATCGCATAACCAGAAATCTGAATCAGAAACATTAGAAAAAGAAGAAGCTGTAGACCCTGAAGAAAAAGAAGAAAACCTCACCACTGATGAGACCAGGGTACAGAAAAATCATCCAATAGAAAACATTATAGGAGGACTAAATGAAGGAATCAAAACTAGAGGAAAGAAACGAGACTATCAAAAAATGGAAGAAGGAGACTATGACTACTGCTACACCTCAAAAATTGAACCCAAAAACATCACGGAAGCATTAAAAGATGAATTTTGGGTGGGAGCCATGCACGAGGAATTACAGCAGTTTGAAAGAAACAACGTCTGGCAGTTAGTCAGTAAGCCAGAAAATGCCAATGTCATAGGAACAAAATGGATCTACAGAAATAAAACAGATGAACAAGGGAACATTATACGAAACAAAGCCCGATTAGCAGCACAGGGATACACTCAAGTTGAAGGAACAGATTTTGAGGAAACATTTGCCCCAGTGGCCAGAATTGAATCAATTCGGCTACTCATAGCAGTAGCTTGCATACTCAAGATAAAACTCTACCAAATGGATGTGAAAACGGCATTCCTAAATGGATATCTAAAAGAAGAGGTCTATGTTGCTCAACCAAAAGGATTTGAAGACCCCCATTTTCCACAAAGTGTCTTTAAACTAAACAAAGCACTATATGGTCTAAAACAAGCACCACGAGCTTGGTACGGACGTCTCACTGAATTCCTAGTAAAAAAGGGCTACACAAGAGGCAGCGTGGACAAAACTCTATTCGTCAAACACTATGGTCAAGACATAGTCATTGCCCAAATCTATGTTGATGACATAGTATTTGGCTCAACACTTGAGGTCCACAAAAACCAATTCATCACTAACATGGAAGGAGAATTTGATATGAGCATGGTTGGAGAACTAACCTACTTTCTAGGACTACAAATCAAACAACAAGACAATGGGATCTATATATCACAAAACAAATATGCAAAAAATCTAGTCAAGAGATTCGGACTAGATGAAAGCAAAGTTGTCAGAACACCTGTTCCAACAACAGAAAGAATCTCAAAAGATACAGAAGGAAAACAAGTAGAGCAAACTTTGTATCGCAGTATGATAGGAGGACTACTGTATCTGACTGCAAGCAGACCAGATCTAAGCTTCGGGGTAGGAATATGTGCAAGATATCAAGCAAATCCTACTGAACAACATTTAAAGGCAGTAAAAAGAGTCATTAAATATGTTAAAGGAACAACCGAATTAGGGATATGGTATTCTTTCGACACCAACAATCACTTATCAGCTTATTGTGATGCCGATTGGGCAGGAAACGTAGATGACAGAAAAAGCACCTCAGGGGGTTGTTTCTTCCTAGGAACAAATCTCGTATCTTGGATAAGCAAAAAACAAAGCTCTATATCATTATCAACAGCGGAGGCAGAATACATTGTAGCCGGGAGCTGTTGCACACAATTACTTTGGATGAAACAGATGCTAGAAGATTATGGAATACATCAAACAACTATGACCATACACTGTGATAACAAAAGTGCAATAGACATCTCCAAGAATCCAGTACAACACTCAAGAACAAAACACATCGACATCAGACATCATTTTATAAGAGAACTCGTTGAAAACAAAATTATCAATCTCACACATATCAACACAGAAAACCAACTTGCAGATATACTCACAAAGGCACTTGATGGAAATAGATATGCAAAACTGAGAGCAGAATTAGGACTGTGTATTTTATAAACAAATACACGAGTCATTTTACCCATATCTATATTTTCATTTATATATATCAAAAAAAAAAAAAAGAAGAAGTCTTACTATACTTATAAGCATGATCCACACCGCCATCTTCATGAGGCTCTCATCCAGCCCACATCCGGAAGGTCCATACCCGGCCCACTTCTAAATCCCCAAAATTCAAAATCACATTTGAGATCACCCGATTGCATCTTCTCATCCACAATCACCCTCACAGTCATCTTCTACTCTCTACAACAGAGCAACTATGGTGAGAACGAGAAATCAAAGGCAAGGAAAAATACCTCGGAGAGGAACCACCTCGCAGTTCGCCGGCATCGGAATCCCATCAAACCCGGTATGCATCGAAGAAGAGGTCACCACCACCATCGTCATGGATCCAGTTCCCATCTCACAGGTTCCATTCGAAGAAGTCCAAAACCCTAGACAAGGTAATCTTACTGTTGATTTATATGGAGACCTCACGATTTCTCCATCCATTGAGGATGAATTAAGGGAGAATAATGTTAATCCCACCCAAGATGAAGAAGAACACCCGGTTGTAGAACCCTCACCTCCGCCCTCTCTGTCCAACAGAGAACAGAGAAAACGAAAGAGGGCAGACCCCTACCAAGGGGCAGACCCCAGAGCAAAACGGCCCAATGATTTCCCAATATCTGCTAGACCTCCCTGAAGAACCCCCAACATACCTCCCCCAAGACAGATAATTACCAAGAAACAAAGGGGGAAAAATATAGAAGAAGAACAAGACTGGATTCCAGATGAGATAAGAGAAGATAATGAATGTGAAGAAGAAGGTTCAGGAAAGAAGAGAAAGAAATTGACAGCTAAGGAAAAAGGAAAACAAAAGATTGTTAGAAATTCTGAGAAAAAGACACTGCCTGCAAAGGATAATGGGAAACAAAAGGTAGTTAGTGATGCTGACTTGACAAAACTGCCAAAACCCTATAGTTCAAAGTTTTTGTCTAAAGAAAATGCCAAAGATTGGAACAAATTTGTGGATAAAAACATCATCAACCAAAAAATCCTCATACTTGACAAACTAGAAAATTATGCCCAGATTTCTGAAACCCTAGCCAGAAACAACCTACTAGGGACAGTCACAAACATCTATCCTTATGAGGAACAGGTCATTAGGGAGTTCTATAGCAATCTCACCAAAGCCACCATCAACCCTAAAACCCCAATGTTTGGAATGGTATATCTACGTGGAAAATTCTTTGAATTCAATCCAGAAATCATCAATGAATACCTAGGGACATCCACAGGAGAACAAGAAATTCAACTACAAAATGAGCAGGTTGCTTATGAACTGACTGCTGGAAATGTAAGTTTTGATACAAACAAAATCAAGGTTGCTTCCCTAACGAGCAAGTATGCCATACTCCAAAAAATTGTTCTTGTCAATTGGATGCCATCACTACATGAGACAACATTCAAATGGAGCCTAGCAGAATTGTTGTACAAAATAGGGAAGGGAATCAAAGTCAATCTTGGAGTTATTATCCACTCAAAGATCACACACTTTGCAGAAAACCGAGAAACAAAAGCCCACTTAATCTTTCCGAATCTGGTCTACTCTATCCTAACCAAACAAGGACTAAAGTCACAAGGGCCAAAAGTGCAAGTCAAAACCTTAAACACAACAATAAAGCTGAAAAAAGGAGCACATCAAAATGATCTCAAGAATTCGGTGCCAGCAGATGACCCAACTAATCAGCAAACTTTGATTAGATACTTTGAGAAAAAACTAAGGGAATTGGATATTGCAGAAAAACAACTGTTAAGAAAACATATTGAAGTCAAAGAAGAAAAGGCAGAATTACTCCAGTGGTTGACAGTTTTGAAAGCAAACAATGACAAAGAAGATAGTCAGCAAAATGAAGAAGCAACTGGCAATGAAACTAATGAAGAAGAGGAGGAAGACAGTACTAGTAATCAAGATGATCAGGAGGCTGAAGAGGAACCTAATCAAGAAGATGATGAAGATAGTGGCAGTGCTGCAGATGAAGGTGAAGAATCTACCTAGCAGCTTCAAACTTTTAAGCAAAAAAGGGGGAGAAACAATGATTCTGGAACTGGAACTGGAAATTGTAACTGGAACTGAAAATTGTTACTTCTGGAAATTTTTCTGGAACTGGAAAACTTTTTGAAATGATTTTGGAACTGGAAATCTTTTTGGATTGTGGATTATGAATTGACCTCCAATTCAGGAATTTGATTATTGTGAAGTCTCTGGAAATATTCTATTCTGGATCAGACAGCTGGTAACTCTGGAAACTCTATTTTGGAGCAGACAACTTGACCAAGAAGCTTTTTACAAATTTCTCAACTGTTAGCTGATTTATGTTTCTTTTGAAACTTAGCCGATCTAACCGAAAATGTCCTTTTTGATAACTATTGTTGATAGTCTCTGAACTGTCCAGACAGCCAGGTTGTTCATTTTGTGATCATCCTTCGAAGACTTAGAAATTCCAAGATTATATGACTAGTCTCTATCTAGTCTCCACTTTGTAGCAATCTAAACAAATATCCCTGGCATAATTAATTACTTGAAGATATTAGACTATGGGTACTAAATCTAAGAAGATTACACATCAAGAGTGAGATCAAATCAAGGGGGAGACAAGCCAAGAATCAAGTATCTCTGAGGATCAATGTTTTTGCAAAAGTTTGACAAAGGGGGAGAGTGTTGACCTAAAATAAATTGTCAAAGTGGTAAATGCAAAAACCATATCCCAACCATAATAAGATGTCATAATCCAACTGTGATTAGGACTAATAACCCACTCATGCGCAGACTAAGGTTATTAAACTCCTATAAAAGAAGACACTCTCAATCACACAAACTCACGCTTTCAGCACCTAATTGTGAGCACGAGAGTCATTGAGAGAGATACCCAAATCCCCTTGAAAAGTAGTACAAGTGTTTAGGTCTCAATAGCTTGATAGGAAATCATATTGTGTAATCCCCGTTCCCTAAACAAAGTGTACTTTAAATATTGAGCTTTTAGTGGATTTAGGCAAATTTTCAATTTGAGAAGTGCCTCGCAGATTAGGGCTGCTTGCCCGATACTGCTTTATAAATATTTGTGTCACAACGTCTGTTTCAACGTTACCAAATTCAAACATCTATATTAATTACAATAAGAATTGATATTTGCAGTGATGGGATGGATAGCCATTGAGCCTTTTCTGATTCCACACATCTATCTGTTACTGCTTTGTGTACATTGGGTATTCAATTCAAATTTAGCAGCATCTCCCCCCTTTTAGATCTTGTGGTCAAAAGAAATTTGATGAGGTGATATAGATAGGGACAGGGGCACAGGGATAGTCTGCTAGCTTTTTCTTTTTATGTGGGGTTTTTAGAGTTGGACCATTTGGATTGGCCATGGCATCAAGAAATGTGCCTCATTGTCTCATTCTCCTTTCTTAAACCCCCATCTCGAGAGTTCTACTTCATCTTGTTTGAAAATCAATTTCTATTACTCTCTTTGATAGAGGAAGTAAATTGAATGATATGTGAAGTTAGGTTATGTTTGTCTTTTTTCTTGTCCTATAGAAAAAGTAAATCATGTGATATGTCTTAACAGTTTATAAATTCTCTTGGAGATTATGTTTAAAGTGGGCATCACCAGTTTACTGTTTATTAATTAAATTTCTTTAAGTGTAAACTCAAAGTCTTCACCTTGTGTCCTGGGTCATGTATGACTCAATTTTCTAGTTGCTAGCACACTTAATTAATAATTTCCAATTAATCACCCCGATGAGACATAAACATTTTAATGTTGCTGTGCACCATCCTGCATGCCATTGTCTATTCTTTCCTCAAATTTTTAGTGTTCAATGAGATTGTACTTTACTGAAGTGTCTCTTGCACCCTATTTATTTTCAGATTTTGTTGAACATCAGAGTGCAGCAATCAGGGCTCTTCGTGATGTGCAGATTGAACAATTACGTACAATGTTACGGTTGCTACGCTCTAATTTTAGCAAGGAACAGCTACAAGTTCCTGTTTTGCAATTTTTCAGAGAAAACCTGCTGCTAGCAAAGTGTTGAACACAAACTTGACGAAAAATAAGTTTCATGTCCTAAAGACATTGGAGTCTAGACAATGACCTGAGCTACAATCATCTTTACCCTTCATTTTAATTTCAGGCAAATAGCCACCGGTTATCTGTTGGGATGACACCGAAAACTTTGAGGCAGCCTGATGGATTATATGAACTCGGGGGTCTGGATTATACAACCCGAATATATATCGAATGTGATAAACGGAGTAATAAAATGATAATAGGGGTGTGTACATAAATGATATTATATTAAATAGATGTGTAATGCTATTATAGAGGTTCATGACGTATAATAATGATACAAGTATTGTCAGAAGATAGAAGCTGCTTGAATAGGACACCAGGGGGTGTTTTTATACCCCCGGCCGGATCGGGCCCGGGTCACGCGGGAGGAGCCGCGGCCCGCGCCACGGGACTCGCTCCACGTGAGGACCCGGTCCTTGGCCGAGCACGGAGCTCGGCCAAGGTGCCGGCCATGGGCTCGGCCGAACCCGTGGAGGTCGGCTCGACACGCCAGGCCGACCCTGGGGTGGCCGACCACGCGTAGGCCGACCCCGGGTGTGCCGGCCGACCCCGGGGTGGTTAGCCGACCACGGTGTGCCGAACCCATGTTGGCCGACCCCGGGGTGGTTAGCCGACCCCGGGGTGCCGAGCCCATGTTGGGCGACCCCGTGGTGGTTCGTCACTCCGTATGCATAGTAGCCGGGGACCCCGTGATAGGTAGACCTCTCCATGGTCTGTCCGGTCACGTGCGTAGTCCACTCGATGCCGGATGTGATCTGCTCCATATTGCTTCGCCCCGAGTTCGCTGATAAGCTTAATTTCTAGGCATTATTTAGAGTAATTTTAGTAAGTGATTTTCTTTAATAAATTCAGTTTTAGGGTTAATTATATTATAAATATTATATTTAGTTATATGTTACTAGTTTAGACTAGTTTAGATGGGTTTTAATAAATATTAGGCTAATGTTGCATTTTTATTAATATAAATAGGAGTTTTATTTTATCTATAGTATTAAATTTATTTGGTAGTTTTATATCTTAAATTTTAAATTAGTGTTTTATTTATTAAGTTAAGTGGTGTCATTAGGTTAATATAATTATTATTATTTTAACTTAATTGGTTTTGTTTTATTTTTCCTTTACAGAATTGCGCAGCAAGGAAAGAAAGAAAAATAGAGATTAAGGTTGTTTTGGTTTTATACTTGGTGGGTTCGGCGGAAACAAAACAAGAAAAAAAGAAAGGGTTTTAAAGGTTTGTTGTTTGGCGGGGACCTCATCGAGAGGTCGGCGGAGACCTCCCCGAGAGGTCGGTCGAGACCTCCTCGAGAGGACGACGGGGACCTCCTCGAGAGGTCGGTGGAGACCTCCCAGAGAGGTAGGCCGGGACTTCCCCGAGAGGTCGGTCGAGACCTCGTCTAGAGGTCAGCGGGGACCTCCTCAAGAGGTCGGCGGAGACCTCCTCGAGAGGTCGGTGGAGACCTCCTCGAGAGGTCGGCGGAAACCTCCCCGAGAGGTCGGCCGGGACCTCCCCGAGAGGTCGGTCGAGTCCTCCCCGAGAGGTCGGTCGAGACCTCCTCGAGAGGTCGACCGAGACCTCATCGAAAAAGTCCGCCAAGACCTCCTTGGGAAGTCGGCCGAGACCCTGCCGAGTGGCAAATGAGGTCGGACTTCGGGCTCCCCTTAGGGTAGCCCTTCGACCCCAAGCCACCTTACTTGGGCCGTTAATCTCTTCCGTTGGGGTTGGTACGCGAGGTCGGATCTCGTGCCCCCTTAGGGTGGCCCTTCGACTCCAAGTCACCGGACTTGGGCTGTTAAGCTCTTCCGTCTGGGTTGATACGCGAGGTCGGGCCTCGTTTCGTCGCTAGGGTATCGAGATTGTGTTACGCCCGTTCGGCGATAGGCGAGATCGGACCTCATACCGCCCCTAGAACTTCTTAGCGATTCATGGGTTGGAGCCTTTTGACTCGCATTTCGAATCCTTCCGTTCGGCGATAGGCGAGGCCGGACCTCGTACCACCCCTAGGGTATTTAGATTGCGTTACACCCGTTCGGCGGTGGGCGAGGCCGAACCTCGTACCGCCCCTAGGATACATATAGATACAGAGATAAACTTTCCAGAGGATATGGAAGAGAGGTAAGGTAAGGAAGACCAGACCTCGTACCGCCCCTAGGACGTTTTAGCGATTCTGGGGTTGGAGTCCTTTGACTCGCGCCCCGAACCCTTCTGTTCGGCGATAGACAAGGTCGGACCTCGTACTGCCCTAGGGTGTTAAGATTGCGTTACGCACGTTCGGCGGTGGGAAAGGTCGGACCTCGTACCGCCCCTAGGACGTTTTAGCGATTCTGGGGTTGGAGTCCTTTGACTCGCGCCTCGAACCCATCCGTTCGGTGATAGGCGAGGTCGGACCTCATACCACCACTAGGGCCTGTGCTACGTCTAGGTTGGCCGTCGCGGTCACTGCTTACGCAACCGCCACGTCCGACCGACCTGGTATGGACGTCCTCAGGTCGGCCGACCCCGCGTTGGCCGACCCTGAGGAGGCCGGCCCCGCGGTGCCCGAGTACTTGATCTCGCATGTGCCCGTACTCTTCCACAACTCGGGGTAGGAAAATTGCTCAATGAAATTCATTATTCCACTACGAATGAAAACAAAAGATTATTGTGGGGAGTCAGCCTGTTATTGGGGAGGGGGTAGGCCGTAAAAATGTGATTCTACTGGTAAAATTTCAGCGAGTGCTCCGCGTTCCACACCCTGTCCATCGTCTTGCCCGATGGGGTCCAGAATGACCTCTTCCGTCTCCAGCGCGGGTTCGCCTGGGGGCCGCTTCTCCTCCTCTCGAAGCGCCTTCTCGGTTACAGTTTGTACCTTGAGGTCCTTCCTTGTTATTTGGCGGCATGCCTTCAAGTAGCAGCTCCGGCTGATCTTCTGGTCTCCTCGCGCGACACCCGCTCCTGTGGGGGTGGGGAACTTGAGGCAGATGTGCTCCATGGAAATGATGCACCTGAGGTCCTCTAGGGCAGGTCGGCCGAAGATGATATTGTAGGCACAACTGGTTTTGACCACCACGAACTCCACCTCCCACCTTTTGACGTGGGGCGGGGTGCCGATTTGTACCTTGAGGGTGATGGAGCCCTCTGTTTCGATGGAGTCCTCGGTGAAACCAGATAGCGGGGTCCGTACCGGGGAGAGCTGCTTCCGGGATAGCCTGAGTTGCGTGAAGGTGCCATAATACATGACGTTCACGGAGCTCCCCGTATCCACTAGTACACGGTGGACAATGATGTCCTTGATCTCCAGCCTAATTACCAATGCGTCTCGGTGGGGCAGGGGGCCATCCGGGAGGTCGTCGTCGGTCAATGTTATGGGCTCCCAGCGTGTCCTCTTTTCTTGGGGTACCCGGACGACCTCCCCCACATATAGGCTCCGCGCCAACCTCTTCCTCTCGGCGGGCGTGTCTCCACCCTCCGGGCCGCCGAAGATGACGTGGATGACTTTCTTCTTTGGCGGGCTGTCTGGTTCGGTCTCCTCGTACTCCGTGAGTTGACCGAGTTCCCTCTTGCGCGGGGCAGAGGCGGATGGTCCGGCACCGCCCTTCTTCTTCCGTGCGTTGTCGAGGCCTTTGGTGGGGTCCTGCCCTGTCCTCTTCACGTATTGGCCTAGGTACCCCCGCCTGATGAGCTCCTCGATCTGTCTCTTGAGGGCCATACACTCGTCCATGTCGTGCCCACGCTGCCGATGGAAACGACAATACTTCTTCGGGTCGGCCTTGGGGGAGACCTTCTAGCACACCTCGGGGAACGACACGATACCCATGTCCTCCGCGTGGTCCAGGATGACGTTCACGGGTTGTGTTAACGGAGTGAGGTGTCGTAGTGGGGCTAGACGGTGCCTTGTCACTCCAGCCCCGCCCTTCCTCCTCCTCTTTCTTCCTCATCTCTGCCGCCTCGGCATTGGCATACCGCGCGGCGCGGTCCATCAACTCCGTGTACGTCTTCGGCTCTTTCCGGACGAGGTCGCTGTGGAAAGGACCGGATCGAAGGTTGTTGGTGAAGAATGGGATGGCGGACCTTTCGTCGAAATTGGTCACCCCCATGGCCTCCTTCTTCCACTTGCTCAGGAACTCCGCCAAGGTCTCCAACTTGAGTTGCTTCAGGTAGCATAAGTAAGCGAACTGTTTCCTTCGTTGTATGCTACCCGCGAAGTGTGACATAAACTTCTTGGCTAGGGCGGCAAATGTGGGGATGGACTCTGCCGGCAAGGCCCCGAACCAGTCTTGGGCCTGGCCATCCAGAGTCGTGCAGAAGCCGCGACACATGATGGCGTCATTGACGCCTGTCATCATCATGACCGCCTTGTACCTATTGAGGTGATCCCGCGATTCCGTCGCTCCCGTGTAGGGTTTAACGACACAGGGGCTCGGCCATGATGTCCTTCGTGAAAGGCGTGGCCAAGGCTTCCTGAGGCTCCGGTGACTCGTCGCGCGCCTCGATCTTGCGCTGCAACTCGCGCATCAGCCTGCGCAGTTGCTCCATCTCATCGCGCTGGGAGCTTGGAAGTCGGCCTCTAGTCTCCCCCGAGCGCTCTACTAGTGGGGTCGGCTCCTGTGGCCCCGGAACACGAGGTTCATGGCTCCGGGACCTCCGCGAACACGACGACTCCGCCTGTTTGGCTTCTGCGGCTGGCCTCGGCCCTAGGCGGTCTCGCGCCGGCACACGCGGGCCCAACTGCCCGAGCGCGGATGTTGTCTGGGTCGACCGAGTCCTCCTCTCCTCCCGTTGCTCGTTCCGGCCTCGGCTTGCCTCCGCCTCGTCTCGTCTCTCGGATGGCCGCGGTGAGTTGACTTCCCCATCGCCCGGCGTCGCGGGCGCCCGGGGCGCGTGAGTGCTGGGACCACCGTGCTCCCTCGGAGGGGGTGGAGGTTGAGGTGCCGGGGCACCCCGTCGCAGCCCCGCCGCGACGCTGTTGAGCGCGGTCGCCGCCTGCTGATGAAGGATAATAGGGAGAGCACTTAAGCTTGTACATCCGCTCTCAATAAGAGCACCAATGATGGATTATATGAACCCGGGGGTCCGGATTATACAACCCGTATATATATCGAATGTGATAAACGAAGTAATAAAATGATAATAGGGGTGTGTACGTAAATGATATTATATTAAATAGATGTGTAATGCTATTACAGAGGTTCAGGACGTGTAATAATGATACAAGTATTGTCAGAAGATAGAAGCTGCATGAATAGGACACCGATGGGTGTTTTTATACCCCCCGGCCGGATCGGGCCCGAGTCACGCGGGAGGAGCCGCGGCCCGCGCCACGGTACTCGCTCCACGCGAGGACCCGGTCCTTGGCCGAGCACGGAGCTCGGCCAAGGTGTCGGCCATGGGCTCGGCCGAGCCCGTGGAGGTCAGCTCGACGGCGAGCCGACCTCACGCCAGGTCGACCCCGGGGTGGCCGACCCCGGGCGCGCCGGCTGACCCCGGGGTGCCGAGCCCATGTTGGCCGACCCCGGGGTGGTTAGCCGACCCCGAGGTGCCGACCCCGGGGTGGTTCGTCACTCCGTATGCATAGTAGCCGGGGACCCTGTGATAGGTAGACTTCTCCATGGTCTGTTCAGTCGCGTGCGTAGTCCACTCAGTGCCGGGTGTGATCTGCTCCATATTGCTTCGCCCCGAGTTCTCTCCGTAATTATTCCATCACATCCCAAACATGGGGAGATGTTTTTATCCGTACGTGGCTCACCCCTTGGCGTTTACAAGGTAGACATGGTAGCAATATGCGGTACGTATGTATTCTTCTGAATTCGATCTTTTATGGCTATGGGGTCAAGATACTAACCTTAATTACCATGCCGTTATATTATCCAGAAACTAACCTTATATTCTTTAGGTGGTGAAATGACAACTGTACTGTTCTCTATTTACCATGAAGTGTTATCCTGTGACATTTTTGTATATTGAATTCTCTTTATGCTGTTGTGGTTCTAACATATCAGTTCATGTTGCAGAATCTGAAGATGGTTCAACTTTAGATTATATTGGTGGAAGAAGTTACTACCATTGTATTTGATTAATCCACGACTCATTTCTATGTTTAGCGTCTCATGTTTGCTTTTTTTGCTTTGAAGCAATATATTACTTACTTAAGTTAATGCGTTGAAGCAAATATTATGCCTTGTTTTTGCGTCTCATGTCTGCTTTAATGTATTGTTATGGTAAATATTGTTCTTGTAGAACATTGAAATGTTATGTCTAAGTACTCGAGCTTACTTATACTAAAATTTATAATATTGATATATGGACTTGCACACTCTTTTCACATTGTCTTAATTTTATTAATGAAAGAAAAAGAGAGTAATAAAAATTCTGACTTGTCATTTTTCTGGATGAATTAGAACATGCCACGTAACTGATGTAAGGAACAAGTTAAAATTGGAAATACATGATACTTAAAACAATTAAGTTATGTGTAAGGGCATCCCCAATAGGGGGGATCTTACTAAATTTTGGAACAATCAAATCTTGCATAACAAACTTTTAACAAATGGGGGTGTTGCATTTTGGAGAAAATTTTCTCCTGCAACACCCTACATTTTGTCAGCCATCTGTCAGAATTTTTTTTTAAAAAGGTGGTCTAGTGGGTCTAGTGGCCCGCATGGGCCTTGAGATTTGTGAAGGTCTTTTTGTTTTATTTTGCTGTGCAACGGCCAGCTTTTTGTTTTGTTTTTTTGTTTATAATTATTAATAATATTTTTATCAAATTTATAATTGTAATTTTTAGAATGATAATAAATAAAGAAATAATTAAAATAGGGAGATAAAATAGTGGGTACACAAAAAGTTGTGAAAAACTTAAAACTAATGGGAAGAAGAGATTTTGTGATTGAGTGAGATAGTGGATGATGAGGTGGATGTTGGGGCCCACAAAAATTCCCAAACCTCGTAGCACAGAAGCTATATCTCTGCATGTTGTTTCTAGTTTACTCAGTTCACTTCTAACTTGATTGCGAATCACCTCCTTCATGTTCATATTTTCTTCATCCTGAGATAAGGAAAATGATTGTGTTGAGAAAAATATATAAAAAGTCGGATTTAATCCTCTTTTGTTGCCTAGTTTCAAAATTGGCACTAGTCAAAGAGATTAAAAGGTATGGATGAGCATTAGAAAATGATGTGTATCCTCTAGGGATTGCAATTCACATCCGCCTTGTGAGTTGTGATTAAAGTCCATCCGCCCATTTCCATATCTAACCCCACTTAAAGGATTGGCTTTTGCATTTTAGTTATGATGGAACTCATCATTTATGTATTGGATAGTCCTAAGCCAGTTACAGAATTATCATGTCGATAAATAAAAAGTCACAAATGGGTGGTGGCTATAAAAATATGGACTCTTGTAGTGAATCAATCAATTACCATTCTGCATCTCTTATTCTTCTCTTCTATGCTTGATACAGTTCAAGGTTGGACATTACCCATGGGTGGTGGCTCTTTACTACCAAGTACCAACCAGATTTATCCACCCCACTTTGTCGCTGGCTATACGCGGAGCTGGACATAGAGTTATTCCGCCGGATATACTCGGTGACGAAGGTCGGCCGCCACTCGCTGGGCTTTGTGTAGATATCCCACCGGATAGGCCTTGTTTTATTTGAAGGCCGGCCGGATTCTGTAAAAAATTGGAAGCCTTTCTTCATTTTTGTCCGACCGGCTCCCACTCTTTCTCCTTTCGACTTCTCGACCACATGGCCTACCACTCTTTTCAAGGCGGACACTCGACAGCCTCGTTACACAGCAAAGGCGACTCGAGGCGCCAATTTTCTGATGAAACTGTGGCCCGGGTCCATGTGCGTGTTCTTCTGGTCTCATCTCCGTGCTATGGAGGAGGCGGGTCTTCTTCTTGCTGGATCGGCCACCTCATGTAGCTTTTGGGTGTTTGTACTTGTGCTGCCTAGCTTAGGCTGGCATTTCGACTTACTGTCTTTATTTTCTTTTATGCAGGCGACGTTGACTCATTCCCCATCATCTCCGACTCCATGGCCAGTCGATCTGCGAAGCTGCGTTGTCGCGCGGCGAGCCGCGCCGCGGGTACCTCCCAGGCTTTGCTACCTCCGCCTGCTCCCATTGATAAGCGTAATTTCTAGACATTATTTAGAGTAATTTTAGTGAATGATTTGCATAAATAAATTAAGTTTTGGGGTCAATTTTATTATAAATATTATATTTATTTATATGTTACTAGTTTATATGAGTTTTAATAAATATTAGGCTAATGTTACATTTTTATTAATTTAAATAGGAGTTTTATTTTATTTATATGTTAGTTTTATATCTTAAAATTTAAATAAGTATTTTAATAATTAAGTTTAATTAAGTTATGTTATTAGGTTATAATAATAATAATAATAATAATAATAATAATAATAATAATAATAATAATAATAATAATAATAATAATAATAATAATAATAATTGATGGTTTTTGGGTTTTTGGGCCCAAGGAGGTCCAACACAACCTTTAGCTGGAGGATACACCTTTCAATAAAGCTTGCTAAAATAATATGGGCTTGATGATTTTGACGTGGAAACCGAAAGGAAAACCACGGGTCTTTTTGGGCGGTGCCAAGCCTAACTCCACTATGTCTTTTGTAGGTGTCTATGTACATGTTGTATGGCTATTTTGTATATATAATATTGTGTAGAGATAGAGCTACTATACCTTGTACATTTGAGATGGAGTCTTCATCATGCATGGGAGAGTGGTGGAGTCTTCTAGTGTGTAGGAAGAGTTCTTTGGAGAGTCCTCCCGTGTGTGGATGAATGATTGGAGTCTTCCTTGAGAGTGTTTTTGGAAGAGTGATATGTGGTCTCCCCCTATGTAAGAGTGGCCTCCCCTACCTCTTGCTCCTTTCCCCCTTTTATAGCAACAAGTTCAAGAATATAGCCGTTGGGCAATTAACAAGGATTCATTAGGCTAATAAGTATGTATTTATGTGGGGGTTATGGGTCCTCAAATGTGGGTAACCGTTGGCTAATTTGTAGTGGTCAAGGGGTTTTAATAGGGGAATTAGGAATAATAAATTGGATAAATAAAAAGGGGTAATAACTTTGGGGGTTAGGATGAGGTAGGTAAATAGGGTAGTAAATAGGGCTTTAAGGGTAGATAGTTAGGAGTTTAATAGGGGCTAACAGCTAGTTTTGGGCCGACCCTTTACCCGTGCCGATTCCTCACTCGCGCTGACTCCCGGGTCGAGCCGACTCATTGGTTTGACTCGTATCTCTTTTGTGCTTACTCCATTTCTCTCTTGGGCTTCTCTTCTTCTTCTTGGTCTTGATCTCTTTTCTTCTTGGGCCCCGATCCCATGGGGTTCACACCCCATCAACTAGTCCCTCACTTTTCTATGTCTCGCGCTTAGCAGGGCATGGAAAAGTATATTTTCTTGCCTCAAAATTCCCTTTATTAGCCTCCTCAATTTTTGCCGACTCTTTCTTCAAGATCCCACACGACTCCGTTCTCATGACTTCTCTTCGTTTGCCATATGACCGACTGCTTCAGTGGATGTGACCTTCTGGCTTCGAGCCCCCTTTTTTCTTCGGCTGTAACTTTTTCTTTCTTTAATAAACTTCTAAGGGTTCGGACCCTCGATTCCTTCTTTATTCGCCGAGTCCCTCAGTCGAGGCGACTCTTCAGTGGTAGCCTCTTTTTCCTCTAAGAAATGTCTAGGGTCGGAACCCTAGTTTCTTTTCTCTTTTTCTCTAAGAAACGTCTAAGGGTCGGAACCCTTGTTTCTT
Source organism: Ipomoea nil (assembly GCF_001879475.1). Classification (NCBI taxonomy): domain Eukaryota; kingdom Viridiplantae; phylum Streptophyta; class Magnoliopsida; order Solanales; family Convolvulaceae; genus Ipomoea; species Ipomoea nil. Next base: position 319,954 of record NW_017618912.1, on the reverse strand, counting down.
TTCTCTTTTTCTCTAAGAAACGTCTAAGGGTCGGAACCCTTGTTTCTTTTCTCTTTTTCTCTAAGAAACGTCTAAGGGTCGGAACCCTTGTTTCTTTTCTCTTTTTCTCTAAGAAACGTCTAAGGGTCGGAACCCTTGTTTCTTTTCTCTTTTTCTCGCCGAGTCCCTCAGTCGAGGCGACTCCTGTAGGCTTTTCCTCGGAAACGTCTAAGGGTCAGTGCCCTTGTTTCCTATCTTTTCTTGCCGAGTCCCTCGGTCGAGGCGACCCCTTAGGCTTTTTCTATCTCAGAAATAGTTTAGGGTCAGTGCCCCGTTGTTTCTTTATATACTCGCCGAGTCCCTCAATCGAGGCGACTCCTTTTGGCTTTTTCTCGGAAACGACTAAGGGTCTGGGCCCTTGTTTCCTATCTTTTCTCGCCGAGTCCCTAAGTCGAGGCGACCCCTTAGGCTTTTTCTTTCTTAGAAACTGTTTAGGGTCAGTGCCCCATTGTTTCTTTATATACTCGCCGAGTCCCTCAGTCGAGGCGACTCCGTTTGGCTTTTTCTAAGGGTCCTAGCCCTTGTTTCTTTTCTTTTTCTCTCGCCGAGTCCCTGCTCGAGGCGAACCCTGACTATGATTCTTCTTTTCTGAGTAGACTTCTTTGTGGATGAGAAATTCTCCGAGCAATATTTTGGAAAAGTTTTCCTCGGGTTGTGCGGCACATGTGACTGGAAATTAAGCCTGCCCCATGTGCAGAAGAATCCATCCTCCAAACTCCCATAAGGGATAATACCCAGTCAGACTCTTGGAGTCGGCTTTGAATAAAAGGGCGGACCTCCCGGACCTACCCGATCAGGCTCTTGGTGTCGGCCTTTGAATAAAAAGGCGGACCTCCTAAATCTGTCTCATATTCCTTAGTATCTCCCTAGAATTTTAAAATCACACCTTTATGAGGAAAAAACATTCTCATGTTAAGGCAAGAGGGGTTGATCCCTGGCCTCCTGATTTCCTTCCATAATCTTTGTACTTATTTTCCATACTTGCGTACTGTCTATCCAGACGGTGCCAGTGATGGTTTTTGGGTTTTCGGGGCCAAGGAGGTCCAACACAACCTTTAGCTGGAGGATACACCTTTCAATAAAGCTTGCTAAAATAATATGGGCTTGATGATTTTGACGTGGAAACCGAAAGGAAAACCACGGGCCTTTTTGGGAGGTGCCAAGCCTAACTCCACTATGTCTTTTGTAGGTGTCTTTGTACATGTTGTATGGCTATTTTGTATATATAATATTGTGTAGAGATAGAGCTACTATACTTTGTACATTTGAGATGGAGTCTTCTTCATGCATGGGAGAGTGGTGGAGTCTTCTAGTGTGTAGGAAGAGTGCTTGGGAGAGTCCTCCCATGTGTGGATGAATGATTGGAGTCTTCCTTGAGAGAGTGTTTTTGGAAGAGTGATATGTGGTCTCCCCCTATGTAAGAGTGGCCTCCCCTACCTCTTGCTCCTTTCTCCCTTTTATAGCAACAAGTTCAAGAATATAGCCGTTGGGCAATTAACAAGGATTCATTAGGCTAATAAGTATGTATTTATGTGGGGGTTATGGGTCCTCAAATGTAGGTAGCCGTTGGCTAATTTGTAGTGGTCAGGGGGTTTTAATATGGGAATTAGGAATAATAAATTGGATAAATAAAAAGGGGTAATAACTTTGGGGGTTAGGATGAGGTAGGTAAATAGGGTAGTAAATAGGGCTTTAAGGGTAGATAATTAGGAGTTTAATAGGGGCTAACGGCTAGTTTTGGGCCGACCCTCTACCCGTGCCGATTCCTCACTCGCGCTGACTCTTGGGTCGAGCCGACTCCTTGGTTTGACTCGTATCTCTTTTGGGCTTACTCCATTTCTCTCTTGGGTTTCTCTTCTTCTTCTTGGGCTTGATCTCTTTTCTTCTTGGGCCCCGATCTCCTGGGGTTCACACCCCATCAATAATAATAATAATAATAATAATAATAAGTGTCTTACTTTAACTTTACTTTATTTTATATTAATTTTGTTTGTTTCTTTTTCAGATTGGCGCAGCAAAAAGAGAAGAGAAAGAGAATTAAAAAAGGTTTTATTTTTGTTGCTTTTGGATAGGTTCGGCAGAGACGTAAGGGACGAAAACAGAACAAGAAAGCGGCGGGGAGAAGATAAAATAAAAGAAATAGTTGGGAGCAGCGACTGGGGCGAGGAGCTTTCGGCGAAGGAATTCAAAGACTCCGCAAGGAATTTTCGAGCTTCAACCGCAATTATCATCTCTTAGGCTTGAATTATTTTTCTTCCCTATTTTATTTCTTATTTAAATTTCTAGAATTATGTTCCTTGAATTCTCCATACATTTAATTATGATTCTTGGCTAGAACTTTTAATTAGGGATTTAGATTAGCCTAAATTAGATTAATTGGCTATTTTTCATGTGTTAATTCTTCCAATTTCAATTTAATAATTGAATTTGATTATATTTATTTTATGTATTTTAATTGTGGATTGTGTGACTGGCCATTGCATAATTCTAAAATATTAGGGTTCATAAGAAGAACTGACAGGTGAATTATGAACCTAGAACTCGTAAGATAAACACAATTGACCTAAACTAGACATAACTTTAGGTATTTGTGGTGATATTTGATTGTTGCTTAATGGGTTTATTTTATGTTGGTGAGATATCGACGGATGATCACAGTTAATTGGATACAACCTAGTAGCTCGACGGAGTATTAGGATATATATGGAGCAATTGTCACTATAATCATAAGAATCAATACTTATGAGAGTTAGTTAATTATCTAATAGGTGAACCCCAAATCCCTAGTCTTTTCTCAATTGAAAGTTTTCATTTGCTTTAAATTCATAAATATTCTATTTAATTACATTAATTCTATTTATTTGCATCTTTCTTTATCAACAATTTAATTATTAAAGATAACAGTTACTAGTGTTCTCGTGGGATCAACCCTGGAATACTCCAGGAATTTATACTGTGATTGACTCTGTGCGCTTGCAGATTATAGCAATCACCTATCACTGCGGCTTCTCCTCAACTCCCGTCGGCGGGGTCCCCGGTCGATTTTACCACCTCCCCAGAGGTCTCGCCGACTCGATCTTAGTCGGCTTCCTTGGCGAGTCCTAGCTCTAAGCGACCTCTGGAGTCGCCTGAGGCCCCTTCCCCCAAAAAGATCCGTCTAGGCTTCGATGCCGACCCTGACGCGCAAATATGGAAGGGGTCCTACTCCGTCAGGTCTTGGGCGGAAAAGGTGCTTTTCCCAAGGGACAACGAGTCGGCCTCCAAGCTTAACGAGGATACGTTGCTGGAAGGGTCCCTACTGCATATCGGGTAAACCATTTTTCCTTTAGTTCTTTTTACCTCGTTTCTTGTACGTTCTAACCCTCTTCGTTATGCCCTTTTTTTTTTTTTTTTTTTTCAGAACCTCTCCTTCCAGTTGGAGCTGAGGAAGCGTATCCAGAATCTGAAGGCAGGTGCTAACGCTATCCACTCCAGGCTGGTTCAGGAGCGCAATGGTCGAGAGCAAGATCGGGCGGTTTTTGCTAAAGGGAAGGAAGCTCTGATCCAGGAGAAGGATGCCGAAATCTCCCGGCTGGCTCAGCTGCTTGAAGCGGAGAAGAAGAAGGCTGAGGGCGCTGTGGCCGACTACATGGGGTCAGCAACTTTCAAGACAGATGTCTTGGCTGAGGCGGAGGCTCATCTGGAGGAGCTCGGCAAGAAGTGGTTGGCGACTTCAGAGGGTGACGACTACCTGGTCGAGCTGGGTGAGCGTGACTACTTGGTTGGTTATCACGACGCCTAGCACAAAATTTATGATGCTTTGTCGGCGCAGGATCCGACTTTCTCGCCTGAAAGTTAGGGCCTGGAGTCGCGGGCCGCCACACCTCCTTCTCCTTCGGCCGCTGAAGCTACCCCTCAAGCCACCTCTGCGGAGACTGCTACTGGAGTTGTCGATCCAGTACCACCGGCGGATGATCCCGTTGGTCGAAACGAGCAGTCGGCTGGCGAGGTGCCTTCTCGGTTGGAAGATCCACCGTCTACTCTTCTTACTGGACCATCGGAGGTTAAGCAGGGTGAGGATCAGGTTGAAACTGCTTAGGGAGGTTGTCTTCTTCGTAGTCTACTCTGTGATCTCATGCACTCGCATCTCTCACTTCCTTATTCGTCGACACGCCTGCAAGTAACACTCGCAAGCGGTCCTTTGGTCGCAGCGGGCTGCGCCTATTCCAGTCGACATTTAGAACTTGAGACACAGATGCTCGAGAGAGATTAAGGCTCCCAAGTCTTCCAAACCTGGTTAGCCCAAAATCATATTGTGCGAGCATGCTAGGTCGACCATTATAAATTTCATATCTAGCTTCCGAATGTTTGGGTAACTGCCGACTTCCACCGACAGGGTATTAGAGCCTTCGGCTTCTATGGAGTCTCCTGTGAAACCTGCCAAGGGCGTGTTCACCGAGGCTAGCTGTTGTCGCTCTAACCCCAATTTGGTAAAGGTTTCCAAATAGAGGATGTTAACGCTGCTTCCAGTGTCCAAAAGGATTCGACGAACGACCGTTCCTTTTACATCCATTGCGATGACGATGGCGTCATGACGCAGCGTCTGCCCAGTCGGCAGATCTTTATCTGTGAAAGTGATTGGTTCACGACAAACTTTCTTGGCATTATTCTCCCAGCCGTATACCGTGCCCACGTACAATTGGCGAGCCCACATTTTCCGAGTGTTCGAGGAGTCGCCTCCTTCTGGTCCGCCGACTATCATTTTAATGACCGGCTTCTGTTTCCATTGAGCCTCTTCCTTGGTGGAGACTGGTCGTTTTCCGCGATCTCGATCAGCCGACCCAGAAGGGTCGTCGTTCTACCTCGGCTGAGATGATGTTTTCCTTCGACACTGGTTGTGGGGTGGCGTGCCTTGCTGGATGATCTCTTCCATGATCTTCTTCAAGTAGTAACATTCTTCTGCGCTATGGGTATATGATTTATGGTAACGACATTATTTTGCCGCCTTACCTAGGCCGGATCCCTCCGGATGGTCGTCTGGGAATGGCTCGCCTTCCTTGACCTCATGTATGGGGGGAGCCGGAGGCGGCCGGTAGGCGGGGGAATTAGTCCTGTCGAAGGAACGTCTTCTTTCCGAGCGACCAGGTCGGTCCCTTGATTGTTTTTCTCGTGACTCACCTTTCGTTCGTTTAACTCCGGAAGCTCCCCCGGTCTCCCTTTGCCTTTTGTACTTGATAGATTGTTCGGTGTTGGCTCGCCTATTGGCCATGTGTATGGCCTCCGCGTAGGTGGCTGGACGATTGTCCCGGAGATCCCGGTATAATTGTCCGGTCGGAGCGACTCGATGAAGAAGGTGAGGGCGGTTTGATCATCAACCTCTTCGATGGCCTGTATCTCTTTCTGCCATCGCGCCAAGTAGGTTTTGAATGGTCCCGTTGAGGCTTGATATTAACCGCGTAGTGGTTCATAAACCGGTCGACTTACACACACACACATATATAGAGGTCCACGAAACCTCTATATTGGGATTTTAATTCCATAGATTTTAGGAAGAAAAAAAAAGATAATGATGAGACAAAATTACCCTTCCCCTTTTTTAACCTAAAATTGATATCTGACAACAACAATGAATATTTTGGACTTTATACTACTTATTCCCTTTCAATTCTCATGTATACCAAACATTGAAATTAAAATTCCCATAAATTTTATTCCTGTAAACCAAACAATGGAATTAAAATTCCCACTTTATTTTCAGTAATTTATCTCACACGTAATCCCCTCCCTCCAATCAAATGCCCGATTAGTGTATATTAGCTTCGCCTCATTTTCATCTCCTCTCTTCCTTTCAGATTTAGATTGTTATATATATTAGACATATAAAATATATTGGACCCATATTGCTACAGAAGTTAGGATGCATGTATCAGGGTCGATTTTTAGATTTTTGTGGTCCTGTTCGGGTAAATAAATGAACCCCTACCAAAATAAAAAAACTTTTAAAACTAATACCGTAATTTTTTCTAATCTATACTATTCTAATCGGATGTCAACCAAGGAAAAACATATTCGGGGGGACCGTTTCTCTCTAATGTAGAAACGGTCCCCGTTGTCTGTTTCTGATCATACAAAAAATTTCAGTAGTGTCTTGCATTGATACGTATTCACACGTATTTGAATGAATATTTATCAAATTTTGAAAAGATTAAAGAAATGGTAACAATTTTATTATCTAAATATATAATAAAAAATTTTATTTGTGCATTGCACGTGCCTTGCACGCGCACTGCACGGATAATTGGACAATTATTTGCTCGAATTCAAGCAAGAATAACATCAAAAAACATAATCGATACAACCCATTTCATCAATTACACTATATAATATTCGTTGTTATAATATATATTTGTATATTCATCAAAATATTCTTAAAGATTATAACAAATCTATTCCGTGCAACGCACGGGTAACAATACTATTAATAATAATAATAACAAATCTATTCCGTGCATAGAACATACCTTCTTTTTTTTTTCTCTCCTTTGTCGTTTCCCGCTTTCCCCTGTGCGTGCCCCTTAACATTTTCTTTTTCTCCTTTCCTGTGCATGCCACCTTTTCTTTTTCTCATTTTGTTGTTTCCCATGTTCATGCCACTTTTCTCTTATTATTATTATTATTATTATTATTATTATTATTATTATTATTATTATTATTATTATTATTATTATTTTATAAGAGTGAATTCCATTTTAAGTCATATTGTTATAGGGGCTTTCAGAGCCAAGAGCAAATAAACCGTTCATTCCATTTCAAATGGCCGCCAGCTGGCGACCACTTTGAAATGAAATGATCCAGTACTCAGTAAGACACAACGCGTCTCACAATCGTTCATTCCATTTCAAGTGGCCGCCAGCTGACGACCACTTTGAAATTAAATGATCCATTTATTTGCTTTTAAGAGCCAAGAGCAAAGCTTCTAGTGCGTTCTTTCATTAATAAAGAACTTTAACAATTAGGGTTGGAAGGATCATCACTCTTTCAATATAAAGAGCTTTAGGAGAAGAAGAAATGGGGTGCGATAGAGAGAAAAAAGGGTGTTTAGAATACACAGTTTATTATTTTGGGGAGAAGAAGAAAAGAGTTGTGGTAGAGAAAAAAGGGGTGTTTAGCAAAAAATTGCAGTTGTGTTTTGCATTGATACGTATTAACACGTATTTGAATGAATATTTAGCAAATTTTGAAAGGATTAAAGAAATAGTAACAATTTTATTATCTAAATATATAATAAAAAATTTTATCCGTGCATTGCACGTGTCTTGCACGCGCATTGCACGAATAATTGGGCAATTATTTAGTCGAATTCAAGCAAGGATAACATCAAAAAACATAATCGATACAACCCATTTCATCAACTACACTATATAATATTCGTTGTTATAATATATATTTGTATATTCATCAAAATATTCTTAAAGATTATAACAAATCTATTCCGTGCAACGCACGGGTAAAAATACTAGTAATAACAATAACAACAAATCTATTCCGTGCATAGAACATAGCTTTTTTTTCTCTCCTTTGTCGTTTCCCACTTTCCCCTGTGCGTGCCCCTCAACCTTTTCTTTTTCTCCTTTCCTGTGCATGTCACTTTTCCCTTCTTTTATTATTATTATTATTATTATTATTATTATTATTTTATAAGAGTGAATTCCATTTTAAGTCATATTGTTATAGGGACTTTTCCAATTTTAGTCCACCATAATTATTTTTGTCACATTGCGTCCATTATTATTAAAAGTGTTTCAATTTTAGTCCATTTTAAAATTTTTCGTGCACTAAAATTGGAACACTTTTAATAATAGTGGACGCAATGTGTCAAAAATAATTATGCTGGACTAAAATTAGAATGACCCCTATAACTGTAGGACCAAAAATGGAATTCACTCTTATTTAAATTATTAAAAATGAAAAAATATAAAAAAAAATAAAAAATAAAAAGTAACAAAGACTCTCTATTCAATCATGACATTGTATTCTTTCCCACTTTTCAAGACTTGCCATCCTTGCTAATCTTGCCAGGATTGTAAGCCACATCATTTTTTTTAATAAAAAAACTTCTAATTTATAAATAGTGACATGACTTATGCTATGTCACTTTGAAAGATGGTAAATTTTATGGATAAAGGTATCCTAAGAGCTTGTTTAAGATTGTTTATTAGCTATTAGCTAGGAAAGTAATCAACGAGCGTGTTTTGTTTACCAAATAAGTAAAGAAAGATAGATTATATAGATTATTAGAGTTTGTTAATAACCCTAACCAATTTGGTATATGATAAAATGATTTACTATTTATTTTAATGATCACTTTTGGAATCAATAGTGAAATTATATCTTGGTTGGATATTTGTTTATTATTGATTATTGATTACTTTTGTTTAATTTTTACTGCTTTTTCATCACCTTTTTAATTTCAAAAATCATTCAACCCCTTTTATTATTTTATTATTTGGATAAAAATATATCTAACCAATCTATATGAACACAACTTTACTCATCATCACTATTGCAAATTTATTTGAGTAAGTTATTTATTATTTGTTGGCTTCAACATCCACCATACACAACACAAAATAAATCCTTGTCCATGATATAATTCCTTACTTCTTCCTCATGAGTTGGGGTAGGTTCATTGAGCCTAGGTCTTTAGGATATAGTTGGGTGAAGCTGAGAAATTTAGGTTATCAAAAAAATAAATTTTGTCAATATTCATATTATTTATCTTTCTAATTCGATGGGAATCCATTTTTCTTTGTAAAGCAGTTAGATTTGTTGGGCAATCCCTATTTTTCCACTACTTTGAATTCCTGTTATACCATCAAGTCCACTATTATATTAGTCATCATGAGATATATTCATAATTTTTTAACTATATCTTCATAAAGTAAATCTTAAAAATTAATAATATGAATTATATACTACAAGTGTAACTGTCAAGTAAAAATCATCACCTAATTTTAAGTTCATAATATATTAGCAGTAGGTTCATAAAGTTAAAGACTGAGTATTTAAATTCTTAAGAATTTAAACATATTCATTATAATAACCACTGAAATTCTTCAAATAATAAAAGAAAAAAACGATCATACATTAGGTGTTGTGAATGGAACTCTTAATACATATGAAATCCAACTTATTTGAACTGTCCAAAAATATACATCATCTGCATGCATCCTTCCCAATGTCTTTGTTCTTTTCCAATGTTGCCAATTAGCTTGGTTGGATGGATTGTTCTTGAAGCTAAGTTTGTTCATTCATTCAATTGCAATTTACTTTTATTTTCAATCCTTCAATTCATTGATTCTTCATCCTAGTAGGTATACAATTGTGACAATGTGTAACTAATTCTTAGGAAATTGTTGATACACTAGTAAACATTGGAGTCATATTGTGTGGACCGTTGTCCACACAACTGTGTGAACTACAATTCAAAAATATATAAAGTACATTATTTTAACTTATAAAATACATTACTCTAACACATAAAATACATTATTCTAACTCATAAAATACATCATCTAACATTTCCATTCTCGAATTTTCTTTAATTAATTTGTGGTCTGATCTCATATATATATATATATATATATATATATATATATATATATATTTACTTATTTATTTATTTATTTATATTGTTGGGCTTTGCAACGGGGAAGGAAGGCTATAGAACAGTTTGGAAATTTGGTTGGAAGCTAAGGTTAATTGATGACATAAATGTTGGCAGGCAGGGTGTGTGGTGATACTTAGGGCATCCCATTAGAGGGTTCATTCCCTAATTTTAGAACAGTAAAATTCACATGTTTTGCTTTTTAATTAATGGGAAGGCAAATATTTGACTGCATTTTACGCCTACAAACAAAATAATTTTGTCAGACTATGAAAAAAAAAAAAAAAACTACTCAGTGAGACAACGCGTCTCACAATCGTTCATACCATTTCAAGTGGCCGCCAGCTAAATGAAATGATCCAGTACTCAGTGAGACGCAACGCGTCTCACAACCGTTCATTCCATTTCAAGTGGCCGCCAGCTGGCGGCCACTTTGAAATGAAATGATCCAGAGCGAAGAGCAAATAAACCGTTCATTCATTTCAAGTGGCCGCCAGCTGAAATGAAATGATCCATTTATTTGCTTTTAAGAGTCCAGAGCCAAGCTTCTAGTGCGTTCTTTCATTAATAAAGAGCTTTAACAATTAGGGTTGGAAGGATCATCACTCTTTCAATATAAAGAGTTTTGGGAGAAGAAAAAATGTGTTGCGATAGAGAGAAAAAAAAAGGTGTTTAGAATACACAGTTTATTGTTTTTGAGAGAAGAAGAAAAGAGCTGTGGTAGAGAGAATGGGGTGTTTAGAATACACACTTTATTGAAAAACAATGAGGGTCATCAACTTCAAATGTTTGATTTTTGGCACAAGTGTCAAATAGGACCATCAACTACTCTGAAGTGCTCAATTTCCCCCATTAACTAAAACATAATCTAATTAGACACACTTACCTTCAAAAATTTGCCGATTAGCTTTTTTTGCAAGTTAACTACGGGTTGCCCCTCAACACTGCTGACATGTAAATTTATTTAAATAAAACTGATGCTGATGTGGAATTTAGTTCCTAAATCTCAGCCACAACCCTAGTCCAAGCCGTTCCGATTTGCACGTCTCCAGTTCAAACATATTCTTCATAATCTGCATTTCGAACATATTCTGATATTCGCACATCTCCAGTTACCTCCGTTCATTCTTCATAATCTGCGTTCATTGTTCATAATCTCCGTCAATGTTGAAAAAATCGCTAGGCGCCCTCTAGGCGCTTGGGGACCGCCTAGGGCGCCTAGAGCGCCTAGGCGGGCGCCTAGCGCCTAGGCGCGATTTTTGCAACAGTGATCTCCGTTCATTCTTCATATCGACATCTTCATCAAACATGTGATTTCATCGTCTTCGGCTTCATCCAGCGTACAAAATAATTTGGATTATGAGCCTCGGATGTTCTGTCGGTGTGGATTGAAAGCTCCGATTTGTACGACCCGAGATAGCGGGAGGAAATTTTATAGGTGTCAAAGATGGAATGTGGGTGTGGGTATGCGCTTATGTTTGTGGATATGCGATTATGTTTACACTTTCAATTTTTGAACTTAATTAAATTTGTTTTCAATTTTACCAGAAGGGTTTTGGGTGTGGGTTTTTTGTTTGGAAAGGAGATGAGAATGGTTCTGGCATGGCGGAATTGAAGAAATTGGTTACAACAATGAGTAGTGACTTGATGAGCGAAATACATATTTTACGGGTAATAATTGAAAGTGAATTACAGCAGAAGGAATTGAAGGAGAAGAATGATTATAAGAAAAAGTGTGTCTTGATTTTGGTTGTAATTGTGTTTGTTTTGTTTAAGTTTATGTTGTAGTAATAACAATTTGTAGTATGTAGGCTTTTTTGTAATGCAAGTTCTTGGTTTGTAATCAATTGGTTAGTAGTTTTACAATGCTAATTTAACAGTTTGTTTGTACTGGTTTTGCAATGAATTAAGGCATTTTACTAGTTTGTAATGCAGTTTGTAGCTTTTGTTAACACTTTCAATTTGCCATGAAGTTACAGGTTAACACTGCAATGAATTAAGACTTTTTACTGGTTTGTAATGCAGTTTGTAGAATTTGTTAACACTTTCAATTTGTCATTTGTAAAGCCTAGCACTGCAATGAAATTAACACTAAAAAAAAATGAGCTGAGCTTAATACAATTTTACTAAATGCAATACACTGCCAAAAAAGCATTTCAATTTCAATTTCAATCACTGGTTTCTATTTAAAAAAAAAAATAGTACTTAGCATTGCAATTTCAAAAATGCAATACACTGCAAAAAAAAAAAATACAGTCAAATTACACTGCCAATCAAGCCCAATAATGCAGTTTCAATTTCAAATAGGCATCAAGCATTTGTTCTGCCAATCTATACTGCCATGAAGTTAGAAATACACTGACGAAGAGTCACAAAAAATGCAGTCATAGTACACTGCCAGTCACAGTGTTCAAACCCATGAACTCATAATCTACTTAGCATTTGTTCAACACATAACTACATACTAGTAACTAATCAACACACTGTGAATTTGCTCCACTTGAACTTCTAGCCATTGTACTTGATCTTGTTGTAGGTGTGTTGTTACTCCCCCTTCTTGGTTTAGGTTTATATATGACTCTTTCAGATGGTGTTCCACGCTACACAAAAATAACAGAAAATGTTAATTATTTTAAAACTAAGACATTGAATGTTAAAGAGAAAAGCTAAAGAGCATTTAAAACTTACATTCAATGTTACTTCTCCAGTGTGTGGATTTGTATACACACCAAGCCCGACTTGAGTTCTAGTATTGCTTCCTCTTGCAATAGTAGAACCAGAACTACCTCCTCTTCTAGTCGAACTTCTAGTCTGGCTAGGTTGAGTTGGAAAATAACGTTTTGATAGTACTAATATCCACGTGTATGCGGTTAAAGTACTGAATGAGAACAAATACGAATAATAAGGATGATTTTATTACTCAGAAGGTGACCTAATACAGTCTAAATGACTATTCCGAGGGCCGACTGACTGTGGTCGGGCAGCTCTGTAAATAGCCTATTGATCGTCCAAAAGTCCCCCTCACTGTAGTCGCCGTGGGTATTTATAGCCCTTGGCCGGAGACAAACCTTCGGCCTATCGGCATGTAACCCACGTAACGTCCACGCGTCTTCACCCGGCAAGCCTTCTCTGTCAATGCATAGCATCGCCACGTGCCTCTCCCTAACATCTTTGTCTCTTTGTAAAGTAAAGGACCGGGAAATAACACCGGTCGGGAAGTCCACCGGTCGGGTCCGACCGCCTTGTCTGAACGACGCCCGACCTAAAGATCCTGCACAAATAATAAGATGAACCCAACTTATGTCGGTCGGGATATATCCTACCAAGAGCCCCACAGCCCGGGGCGTTTTGGACCGCTCGGGAGAAAACGGGACGGGATGGAAAGTCCTTGTCACTCGGGCTTCGATCCCGACCGTCCAGCTGTCGTCAGTCCCACCACGTGTCGGTCTGCACTCTGCAGGCGTCTTGGGGTCTGTAACGGTCAAATCGCGCAAGTGGGCAATTTCCCGCCAAAACTTTTCCTATAAATAAGCCTCTCCGAGGTTCATTTTAACTTTTACCACCCCGTGAGAATTGATCGGAGCCTCCCGAGCAAGCTGAACAGTAGATCGGTCGAGCAACACATTTTTCACCTCCCGACAAGCTTCACTTACCGGTAGGTCATTTCTTTCCCTTCTTTTTACTTCCTTTTTAGCTCTTTCTTTTGTTCTTTACATAACGACCGACCCTGGTAACTCACTAACCCCGACCAAAAATAACCGACCCCTTCCGCTGAAACGACCATCTCCTTTATGAAGGGGATATGTCAGACTCAGATAGCCAGAACGTCTCGGGAGCGGATTACGATGACGCGGTCGAGGAAGTTAGCGAAGAAACCGCGATCGAGGAATCGTCGCCCGAAGTTGTCGAGGTCGTTCAACGACCGAGCAAAACTTCCGATCGAAAAAGCTCTTCTAGCTCAGAGAGCTTGTCTAGCTCGAGTGGGTCGAGTGATAGCGATAGCAGCGACAGCACCTCAACGAGCGGTCGTGAATCTCCGACCGAGCACGCTCGAGAGACGCCTACGAGAACTATCGGGGCGGATCATGGAGCTCTTGCTCCTTCCCGCGACCGGGAAGCTACTCCTGACCCGGTCGATGAAGAGCCGACCACAGCAGCGGCCGGAGAACCAGAGTTCGTCTTTCTCAACAGCGAAAGCGTTGAGCAACAAGAGTGTCTTCTGACAACTCGCGAAGCGGCGAAAATCTCCGCAAGGCTAAGCGGTCGGGTGAAATTCAACACCCGCAGGAGCCTCGGGGGGATTAAGGAACATCACCAGGGGAAGTGGATCGGGATGCATTTTGACTCGTTGCAGGCCCCGATCACGTTCCCCTTCTCCCCCTTGCTGACCGCCTTCTTAGGCTTCTATCGGGTCTTGCCCGCTCAGATATGCCCAAACGCCCATCGCATACTAGCATGCTTTCCGCAAATATGCGCTCGACACGACGTTACGTGCTCGATGAAGCTGTTCAACTATATCTACACGGTCAAGCCCTGGCGGCTAAGTACGGTGGCGGATTCCTAATGGTTCAATCCCAAGATTACTTATGTTCGATCGATGATCTGCCCGGGAATAACCGAGGATGGAAGAACCGAATCTTCTCGGTCAAGTACGACCCATGAATTCTCCCGATCAACCGGACGTGGGGGACGCACTATAGGAAGCAAGTGCAACCAGCAGAAACCCGGGCACTTCGCGAAGCAACCTTTCGAATTTCTTGTGAGTTCTACGAGTACAAGATCTTCCGGACGCGGGAGGCTTATGACAACGCCCGATTGCCGCCACCTCGATACGATCAAGAGCGAAAGTATAAACCTCGACCGACGGGCGTATCGATTGCTGTAGCGGCGCCTCCAGGCGAACCAGTCGACGAAGGTCTAACATTAACCATTCTTTCCCGACCATTTCTTGCCAATTGTCTACCGTTTTTAACCTTGTTCTTTTTTATTGCAGAGATGGGTCCAGCATGTGGCTTCCCGACGGCTAATACACCCCGAGCCCCCCGAGTTAAGATGATGCTCGGAAAGAATGCTGCTGAGGCCGAGGCGTCGGCCGGGCAAGAGGTTGCTGAGGTTACCGTCCCGATTGCACAGCCGGTCGGTGCTTCCAGCACTGCCCAAGCGACACCACAACCGATCCGCTAGCCCCCGAATCCCCGGGCGGAAAGGCACGGAAAAAGCGTCCGTAAAGGACGTAGAAAAGACGAGCGCTCTCAAGCTTCGTCACAAACAAAGCCCTCCGAGCGGGGTTGTCGCGAGCGGGGAGCAGTCTCTTCTCACCCGGCTGAACAATCTACAGCCGGTCGGGGAGGATAGGAGCAAATGGACGCCGGCGCAGATAGCCGAGCGGGGTGCCCAAGACCTGGTCGAGGTTTGTTTTACTACCTCTTTATCTTTTATTTTCACAACTTTAACCGCTCGAGCTAACGTGTTAATTTTGTAGGTATCCCGAGCGATCCAAAGCCTCCAATACCGGGCCTTGCTAGCCAACGAAACCGAGGCCCTGAAGAAGGTCGCCGAGCGGCGCGGGAAGGAAAATGCCGAGTTTCAAGAAGATCTGAAGGCGGCCAAAGAAGCCCAAGCGATCGCGGAGAAGGCCGCTCGGGTTGCGCTAAGGGAAGAAGACGAGCTGAAGACCGGGATGGGCAATCTTGGAGGGTTAGCGAAGTTCCTGTGCCGGGACGAGCCCACGGCTGACAAGTTCTTCCGAGAGCTGATGAAGAACAAGCTCAGGGAGGAGAAGGTGTGGTCGTTCGGCCATTGGGCCTACAAGTCCGGCCAACGGGCCATGCGGGAGGAGACCCGGTTAATCATAGAAGAGGTTTTCGACGGCGACGACCTGAAGGCGGTGCTGACTACTCTCCCGGACGAAATCCCCGACCCAGGGCCGACGCCCTTCACTGAGCCGTCTACCTCCGAAGCCGCAGCCAAACCAAGCGCCGACGAGAAGGATAAAGAAAAGGTCGTGTAGTTTCCGACCAATCTTGTAAATTTCTTTTTAAGTTTTTGTTAAACTTAACTCAGTCGGGAGCCCGGTCCCGTTTGTATCGGGCAACTTTTTTAATTTTGAATGAATAGACTGTTTGTTTATCTTCTATGTTTTTGCACTTTTCGTTTCTACGCATATGCAAACTTAAGTCGTTTTGCTCGACCTTTCCGTTCGAGTTTGTGTTCGACCGATGTTGGCCGTTGTATTCGACCGATGTTGGCCGTTATCCTTAGCCCTAGCCCCCACACTGTCGTGCACATGAGGCACGAGTGAGTGCGGCAGTGGTTGAGAAGGCATGCTGATCGAGCATATGTCTGATGCTCTGTGTTCCCGATCGATGGCGTGACACGACCGTTCGTGGAAGATGAGCGATTTATTCCGGGCGTTACAATCCGCCCGGATGAGATGTAGAGGATGTTATAATCCGTTAGGTTTTTACCCCAACTGGTCGGTGCCGAGTGAGGGGTGTGTACCTGTATCGGCTTTAGCCAGAATTTTTTGATCCCGGTATAATCGAGCAAGTTTTAGCGACATTGTGGTCATTAGGCTTTCGCCCGACTCGATCGTTGATGCTGAATCTTGATCAGATAAGCCACGATCGAAAGAACTCCCAAAATGGATTTAACCGTACTACTTGTTATTTACACATATTGACAGTCGGTCGAGCCATCATGCACAGACGAGCGAGCAATCATCGAATGACATTACAAACTTTCTTCCCGTTCGCAGATGGACGTATTGATACATATTTTACATATACAACCAAAGATGGGCGTGCCCACTCGCAGGCGGAGCCCCCACCCCATCCGAAGTTACATAATAATATCAATGTCTAAATAAGACCAAATTCTCATAATTCCAAGTGCCATCGATCACTCTCCCAGTCGTTGTTTCCAATCGGTAAGTGCCCGGGCGAACGATCGATGTGATTACATATGGTCCCTCCCAATTCTGGGCTAATTTGCCTCCTTCAAGGGGTTGACTTGCCTCTCGTCGTCGCAGCACATAATCTCCAAGCTGGAAGTATCGCGGATGAACCCGGACGTCTTTAGTACTCTTCACGCTTTTTTGGTATTCAGCTATGCGTCAGCGGACGACCCAATGTCCGACGCATAGTGGTCGGCCCAACTGGTGAGTGGGCGGACCTCCTCGGTCAGACCCTTGGTGTCGGCCTGCTTCTCGGGGGACGACCGTACCCAATGTCTGACACATAGTGGTCGGCCCAACTGATGAGTGGACGGACGTCGTCGGTCAGTGCAAATTATGCTATGCAACCGTGTGCATCATGTATGGTGCACACGGTTGCAAAAACGACGCCGTTTTGACTAAAAACGCACGTCCCACTTAAAAAAAAAATTCAGGTTCGATTCTCGACAATAACATTTTTTTGTGCATAATTTGAATTATATATCCACAAATTCATAACTATATATTCACAATGAATGAATAACACAAAATCCAGAATGAATGAACTAAATATCCACAATGAATGAACTAAATATCCATAAATTCATAACTATATATCCACAAATTCATAACTATATATCCACAATAATTCATAACTATATATCCACAATAATGTTGATGAGAGGAATCGAAACTGAATTTTTTTAAAAAAATGGGACGCGCGTTTTTAGTCAAAACGACGTCGTTTTGCAACCGTGTGCACCATGCAACTATTGCTCGGTCAGACCCTTGGTGTCGGCCTACTTCTCAGCGGACGGCCCAATGTCCGACGCATAGTGGTCGGCCCAACTGATGAGTTGGCGGACCTCTTCGGTCAGACCCTTGGTGTCGGCCTGCTTCTCGACAGACGGCCCAATGTCCAACGCATAGTGGTCGGCCCAACTGATGAGTGGGCGGACCTCCTCGGTCAGACCCTTGGTGTCGGCCTGCTTCTCGGCGGACGACCCAATGTCCAACGCATAGTGGTCGGCCCAACTAATGAGTGGGCGGACCTCCTCGGTGAGACCCTTGGTGCCGGCCTGCTTCTCGGCGGACGGTCTAATGTCCGACGCATAGTGGTCGGCCCAACTGATGATTGGGCGGACCTCCTAAGTCAGACCCTTGGTGTCAGCCTGCTTCTTGGCGGACGGCCCAATGTCCGACGCATAGTGGTCGGCCCAACTGATTAGTGGGCAGTGGGCAGACCTCCTCGGTCAGACCCTTGGTATCGACATGCTTCTTGGTGGATGGCCCAATGGGCCGGGTCGTGTCGTTCTGTCTTCCCTAACTGACCCTGCTGCGAACCCTTCACCTCCCGCCGTTTGGGGTAAACCCTAAGTCAGTCGTCGTTCCGCCTTTCGAGGCGCATTAAATGCCCTCAATCATCACGCCACTTCACATCAAACGTCTCTCCCTCTCTACCGTTCGATCTTCGCCACGTGTCTACATCTGAAGCCCTCTTATTTCTTTACAAAAATTTCCTTTTCCCTCCTTAACTTTCCCTCTTACCATTACTTTCCATACTTCCTTCATTCACCCAACTTTTATCTCCCCATCCCTTCTTCGCAAGTTCTGCGCTCAGAGCCATTTTTCGGCGATCCTTTCAGGTTGGTCCTCTGCTCTCTTCCTTTTCATATGTCTTCGTCTCCTCCTTCTTCTTCTCGTCGCGCAAAGGCTTCGTCCAGCCCCCGTTCTCCGTCCTCTTCTCAGTCTGGCCCCCACCCGGAGGAGGCTATTGTTCCCTTAAATCCGGCGCCGCTTACGGCGGCCGCCGTCCTCCCTAAGGAGGTCCTCCGGGCCGCCGACACTTTTGAGCCAATAGACTTGCCCACCCCTACTGTCTCTTTGATGGGGAGCAAGAATATGAAATGGTTTGCTCTCTTCTGGGCCCGTCGGCGGACGTCTTGAACCTCGGGGACCATCCGATCTTCAACCCGCCGGAGGGTTACGTGGGTATTCACTTTCACTCGGTTTGCTTTGGACGAGAGTGGGTGGTGAATCGAGATAAAGTCAAGATTTGATTGTGTTATTGGAAATGTTTGAAAAATGGTTCTTCAACTATCTTTTAATTGCTTTTGTCAAAGTCAAATAGCTAAAATTGGTGTTTGATAAAAGAGTTTATTGGGATAGCTGATTGGAAAATCAATTGATTTCTAAAACGATGCTTGGAGCAACATTTCTAAATAAGCTAATTCCAACTTATTCAAAATTAAAACTCAAAATCATCCCTTTATTCACCCTTATTTAACAATAACAAACCAAGGTTTCATCTTCGTCCCATAAACTCAGAGCACACAACAAACACAACGTAAGGTAGATATTTTAATTCAAAAATTAAAAGTAAAGAAAAAAAACAATGGAAAAGACTACCGTCAAGAAACAAGAAAGTCATCTTCATCTTCAAATTCAAAACACACAACTTAGATTTTTTAATTCACAAATTAAAAAAAAAAAAAAAAAAAAAAAAAAAAAAAAAAAAAAACAACAACAACAACAACAGAAACAGAAACAGTCGCAAAAAATACCAACCCGAATTAAGAAACGAGTTAACTAAGCAAGGAATTCACCCTCGTCGTTGTTGGTCTCAGAGAAGCCAACAGAAAAGGAAAACATATCCAATATTTTATCTTTATCCTTGTTACCATCTCCTATTCTTATTGTTGGCTAATTCTGAACTCATAGTCCCTAACCAATGCTATCGACACCAACTTCACTAATTCCTTTGATGTTTTCTTCTCCTTTGATATTGCAATCTCAGCAGAGTATATCAATCATTGAGGGAAAGAAGAAAGATGTTGTATTGATGAACATTGTAGCTGCTTACTACAGAGAGGAAGATAAGAGAAAGAGAAAATGAAGATTTACAATTCTGTTAAATCTGTAACCGCATCTTAAAGAATACATTTTGGATGAGCTGGACACAAGTTGACTAGCTAGCCTTCGAACCTTCTAGTGCCTTTTCCTTTTCTTTCTCTTTATTTATATGTTGTGATACCCCCCGTAAGCTGGGGCGTACAAGTCTTGTAGACCAAGCTTAGAAGTGAATTGAATAAACTGTGGTGAAGGAAGAGCTTTGGTAAACCCATCTGCTATCTGATTTGAAGATGTAATGTAGAGCAGCTTGATGAGACCTTGTTGTACCTTTTCCCGAACAATATGACAATCAATTTCTATATGTTTAGGTCTTTCATGGAAAACAGAATTCTCACCAATAGCAATGGCGGACTTGTTATCACAAAAGAAAACTGTTGGTTTGGATGGAGGAATTCCCATATCAGTTAAAAGATACCAAAGCCATTGAATTTCACATACTGCCCCAGCTAGGCTACGATATTCTGCTTCAGATGATGAACTGGAAATCATGTGTTGTTTCTTTGATTTCCAAGAAATAAGTGAATCACCTAGAAATATGCAGAACCCTTTATGGCCTTTGATTTGCTGCAAAGGAAAATTTTATGGGTTAGGGACTTGCTATCTAACGGGTTGTGGACGGCAAATTATGCTGTGGAACTGTGTCCACCTTACAAGGTGGATACAATATGTTCTAAAACGGTGTCGTTTTGGTGGAAAACAATGCCGTGTCAATTAAAAAACAAATTGTTTTATTTCCCTGTTAACGACGTTTGTGTTGGTGATAATGAACCAAAATCGATTTAATATCGTAAAATAATATTTATATATACACACACAAGTATATAAAATATTATTTGATATTTTATCCGTAATATATATATATATATACACACAAATATATATAAAACGGATACAAAGGTTATATATACATGTATATCTACGAAAAAGATATACCAATATATATCAACCAAAATTGAAACTAATAATGCTCAGATTATGAGTCCAATCCAAATAATATATCAAAAGAGAAAGAACGGATTTTTGCTTAAAAGCATAATCCCAACAAGAAAGAAGGAGAAGGAAGATAGAAGGTACGAGTTAGGCAAAGTGCCTGTCTTTCCTTAAAACCTTATTTGCCACCTCCCAAAAGTGCTAGGAGCGTTGTGGCCTAGGTTTCCCAGGATAAAACGTACAACGGTTCGACGTTTGAGCACCCAAACGAACGAACCCGGCGAGCGAGAGCACGGGCAAAAGCACAGCTTCAAGAACGGAGTAGGAGCAGAGTTTTGGAGCTGGGAAAACCAGAATTTTCTGTGTTGTGTGTGTTGTTCTCTCTGTGTGTAAACCTGCTGCTCCTACACTCTTCTTATATAGGAGTTGAAGAATCAATAGCATTTAATTTGACACTTAATGCACGATTTGTAACACCTGAAACAGCCACCATTATTTGAGTTTTAATTCAAAAATCAAAACTGGAATTAATACTGTAACAGTCCAGAACCAAACCAAAGAATGGTTCATACTTTCGTGCAGTGCCATATTTGGCCAAGGCCGAAACCAGCAGTGTGTTGTGCTGGTTTGTTTCGGCCTTGGCCGAAGCCACCAACACGAGAGGAGACTTCCTCTCGTGTTACACTGGTCTCTTTCGGCCTTGGTCGAATCCTCTCAGATCGGCCTTGGCCGAAACAAGTGACTATTATGTTGGAAAAGTATACCGAAACTTGGCATAACTTAGCCCGCAAGGCCAGCCAATTTTCGGACGACATTCGTGCCCGCGCACACGAGCTCGGGCTTGAATCAAGCCTTTTCGATCTCGTTTCTAGTTGGAATTTGATTTGCACCCCCCCCCCCCCCCGCCCCCGCGCGAGAGAGCCTCTATGCTATACAATTCTACAAGGTCCAAAAGAGCTCTTGTATAAAAGGGGGGTGAAATCCTCTTTCCAAATCAATGTGGGACAAAGCTCACTTTTCCCTTACATTTTTCCAACTCAATGGGTCTACTTTGAGAATCAATATCTCATTCACCCATTATCCGTTTTGAGCGTACAATATATCAATCTCTTCGTCTCACTACGAAGAACCCGAATCCACTTTGACCCGATCCAAATCGGAAGTGGACCCCACTAATAATTGTACCACAAAATAGCCACTTAACATGTCATTTTATGCCATTTTAATGCTATTTTTCCAACAGTTTGTCTTCTGGAAGTCTATGTCTATAATTACTGAACTCTATGTTCATAATTTTTGAACATCATATTCACAATTATTGAACTCTATATTCACAATTACAGAACTCTATGTTCATAATTTTTTAACTTCATATTCACAATTATTAAACTTTATATTCACAATTGCATAACTCTATGTTCATAATTTTTGAATAATAGAAGTCTATGTTCATAATTACTGAACTCTATGTTCATAATTATAAAACTCTATGTTCATAATTATAGAACTCTATATTCATAATTCTTGAAGTCTATATTCACAACGTCTCACTGAGTTGTTTTGACAAATTAAAAAAAAAATCTGATTGGTGGAGGAAAACAATGCCACTAACGACACTAATTACTCCAAAATTGCCAAACGACGTCGTATTGGAACCATGTCCACCTTGTAAGGTGGATACGGTTCCACGGCATAACAATTGGGTGGTGGACTGGTAGGTTTGACATTTAATAATAATAATAATTTTTACAATAAAATCGTTTTATATTTTAAATATTTAAGATTAAAAATAATTTAATGATAATAAATAAATAAAAATAATTGTAGGATTGTCATTTATTATATTCCTTTAAATTGTAATCACTGTCTTAATTATCTTCTAATGACTTTGACTAAGTTAATTTCATGGGCTGAATCGTTGTATGTCTGATCTTGTGAGTCTTCACTGTCTCTTGTAGCGTTTGAGGCTACCATCATAGTTAATTACCAAAACAGTGAATGACTTTGGTAGAATTTTTGGATTTAATCCTTAACATGTAATTTTGCGTAATTGAATCATGAACTTTACTTATTTTTTCTAATATTATCCGTAATTTCCTTTTCGCCTCCAACTACACTCTCCACCTTTGATTTTCTTGTCAATGGCAGCGTGAGAAAATGGGTAACTCCATATCTACCTATGCCTCTCACCACCTCATCAATATCGTATTTTCTCAATGACAATGCTAGAACGTAACCAAATGACAACAACCCCATCACGAATTCATAAGGTTCCCTCTAAAAACTTGAAAAATAACTTTCCGCCAATGTTGTCTGAGTTTCCAGTGTATGAATGTAACAGGAAAAGTCAGTTAATGGAAAACTTTTCCGTTGACCGGGGAAAATGAAGTCATTTTCCGCCAAAATGTTTAATTATACAATTCTACTCATTTTCCAGAAAATAAACCAAACACACCAAGTTTTCCAAAATGCAACCAAACACTGCTGGAAACGAAAATGTTTTCTGAAAAATGACATTTTCTAGAAGTTATTTTTCTTCTTTCCAAACGGACCCTAAATGATGGACAAAACATTCACACATTTTTTCTTCCGTATACATTTATTTATTTTTAATAAAGAGGTGAAAAAGAATACAAAGAGAATGGGCTACATAATCTAAGATGAACAATTTTTACGATATCAGTAAAGATTATTAGGTTTAAACTCTTCAAAGATATTAAAAAGTTATAACGATTAGGAATAATGTTTAAATTAGCCACTGAACGTTTCCGAAAATGTAATTAGGTCACTGAACGAAAGAAAAAAAAAAAAAAAAAAAAAAAAAAAGAAGTGTAATTTAGCTACTGAACACCTCAAATATATGCAATTTCACCAGATAACAGGTCACCATCCAATTCAGCAAATTACCTGCTTACGTAGCAGCTGAGTTGGCATTTTTAATTATTTTTAATAATAAATTTTTTAGAAAAATTAAAAAATAAAAAATAAAATAAAAAAGATAATATAAGGGAGAAATATTACCACCCACCCCAGCGCTTTTTTAAAAAATTCCCTTTAAAAAAAAAAAAGAAGATAATATAAGACAAAAAAAAAATTATAAATATTACCACCCACCCCAGCGTATTTTTTTTTTTAAAAAAAGTTATTATTAAAAATGTCAACTCAGTTGTCACATAAGCATGTAACCTGCTGAAATAAATGATAACCCACTACCAGGTCAAATTGCATACATTTGGAGTGTTCAGTGACCTAATTGTACTTTTTTTATTTATTCAGCGACCTAATTGCATTTTCAAGTTACATTCAAGAGTCAATTTGAACCTTATTCCTAAAGATTATAAAAATGATACATTGTTGTAGTTCACCATCCAATCTCCACAAGAGTTTGCTTCACTATACAGTAGAATTATTTGCTAATAAGGTAAAAAATTAAAATTAAAATTTCTGAAATTACACTTATTCTTCACTTTCTAACTAATTACAAACTAATCACTCTCCAATTAATCCCATCTCCCGACGTCTCGAACCTTTTGAGAATTAACTGGATCCAGCGACAAAACATTTACGTACGTGATCGATTAACAAAATGAAATGTCCTTCGAATTGACAGCTAGACTAGAAACATATGAAACCTATGATCAAACAAATTATAAATGCCTCAAAAGATGTCATTTAAAAAACAACTAGGTACAACTTCCGCTAAATTGGTCACGCTGTTAACTTCGTAACTATATACAAGTTTGACTTTCAACTGAAGCAGCATATTGACCCTCTTATAACATCCTCAATAATCCAAGATTTTGCACACTTTTTTTAGAATTAATAATCAAGTAGGAAAGAGGAAGGTTGCCGGTTGGCAACAGCCTCAACCCGCCCACGAGGTTCTACTGGTGCACTTAAGGTGTACCAATTGTAACTTCTTCTTTTTTTTTTTTTTTTGTTTCAATTTGTGGGGTCTACTTCTGGGGACAAAAAACCATCACTCATGCAACAACCCAAATCTCTCTCTTCAACACACTCTCTCCCACCTTGGATCAAATTTACTCAAAAAAACTGAGCTAAAATCCCTATTGGGAATGCTCTTAGTTTGAGCCAATGGTCAATCAAACGAGTTTATATGTTTGTGATCATTACGGACTTTCTTGTAATTCTTTGTCGACTAAGGTCACAAGACTGAGTTTTTCTCGTTAACACGTAAGCTCATTACCGAAAAATTTGTTCCCTATTTGAAGGTAACAACCCAACCCCCATGTCCATTGCATTTTCTTGATCTATCCCATGCAAATTTCTCGATTCTTTATTATATAAACCCCACACCTAAACTGCACCAACACTGCATACTTCCCTGCCAGACACCACCTTATTACCTTAAATTCAGCCGACAATTATTCCTTAATTACTCCGACAATGGATCAAAGATCCTCTTCCCACGTTCTCATCTTCCCTTTCCCAGTTCAAGGTCACGTCAACTGCATGCTCCGCCTCGCCGAGCTTCTCTGCCATGAATCCTCCATCCACGTCACTTTTCTCAATTCCGAGTTTGCCCATCAACGCCTCCTCCGTTACACCGATCTTCACCTCCGTTTCTCAAGCTACCCCAACTTCTATTTCAGAACCATCTCCGACGGCCTCCCGGCCGACCACCCCAGGACCGGCGACCGGGTCGTCGACCTTTTTAACTCCATCAACGCCGTCACCAAGCCGCGGTTCCGGGAAATGCTGTCCTCCGGGAGCCTCCAGTCCTCCGGCCGCCCGCCTGTCACGTGCATAATTGCCGACGGGATCATGTGCTTCGCCATTGACGTTGGAAATGAGCTCCGTATTCCGACCATTTTGTTCCGTACGTTCAGCGCTAGCTGTTTTTGGGCGTTTTTCTGTGTCCCTAAGCTCATTGAATCCGGTGATCTTCCATTAAACGGTATGCACATTCAAAAGATTCTTCTACCCTACCAAATATTAATTTTAAATTTCTATCACTTTTAGCTATTTCAGTGAGTTTTTATTTAAAGCTAACTTGAATTAACTATTTTTCAATGAGTTTCTAGGTGTTACTTGGTTATAAAATTCACCCAAATGACTAAAAGTGAAAAAAAAAAAAAAAAAAAAAATGTTGAAATGTTATTGATACCGAAACAATGATCGTCAAAGGACAGAATGGTAAATAATTGTTAGTTGATTGGATTAGTGGATTTGACTAGTTGATAGCATTAGTTGATTGTATAAAAGTGTCTGTAAATTAATTGTTAGCTGATAGCTGATTACAATGCAAAATGATGACTTTTTTAAAAAACTAATAGAAAATTTTAACATTTTGGAGCAATAAACTATTACAAAAAACTAATTAATCAAACACTCATATTAATTATTTAACCAAATCAAATAACTAATAGTGATTAAATAAACTAAAATTAACTTATAAACTAACTATATTACAGAAGGCCAAAATGGTAACAACTTCAAAGTAGGACTAATACTTGAAAACAAATGATAGTCAATAACTATATAAGTGAAAATGTCAGATCACAAAAGTGGAATTGCTAAAAGTGAAAAAATATTCTTGGTGTTTGGATTTGACTCGTATTAGTGGTGATTTCGGTTTGGGTTGGACTTATTGTATTTAAAAATGTACATTTTGGTGTTAAATTTTTAAATTAAATTGGTTCGATTTATCTTTTTACGAGATCCAAGATATAGTAGGTGAAAAAGAAAAACTGGAGTTATAAAAAATTTAATTGAAACCGAACATATTATTCAATTAGGTATCTGAATAAGGCTTATTTTGGATTGGAATTTGACGTTATGCAGGAGAAAGTGACATGGACAAACTGCTAGAAAATGTGGAGGGGATGGAGAATGTTCTTAGGCTACGTGACCTTCCGAGCTTCTGCCGGACGACCGATCTGTCGGATCGCGGGTTTCTGTCGGTGATTTTAGCGACCCTTCGGACCACAAGAGCCAACGGCCTTATACTCAACACCTTCGAAGACCTGGAAGAATCTGCGTTGGCGCAAATCCGCAAACACATCCCAAATCTATACACGATTGGCCCCCTCCATGCCCACCTGAGAGCTAGGGTTTCAAGCTCCAGAGGAGAGCTGCCATGGCGATCCTCAAGCAGCCTGTGGGAAGAAGACCGGAGCTGCATGGCGTGGCTGGACGAACAACCGTTAAAATCCGTTGTCTATGTTAGCTTCGGAAGCATGACGGTGTTGACAAGGAACCAGTTCTTGGAGTTCTGGCACGGGATAGTTAACAGCGGGAAGGCGTTCTTGTGGGCGATCCGGCCAAACTCCGTCATCGGAGACGACAACATCCCGGCGGAGCTGATCGAGGGGACCCGGAAGAAAGGGTACATGGTGGGGTGGGCTCCCCAGGAGGAAGTCCTGGTCCACCCTGCTGTCGGGGGATTCCTGACCCACAGCGGTTGGAACTCGACCCTCGAGAGCATCTGCGAGGGCCTGCCGATGATCTGCTGGCCGTTCTACGCGGACCAGCAGGTCAATAGCCGGCTGGTGGGGGCGGTGTGGAAGAACGGAGTGGACATGAAAGATACGTGCGACAGAATCACGGTGGAGAAGATGGTGAAGGAGTTAATGGAGGTGAGAAGAGATGAGTTCACGAAATGCTCGAACCGGATGGCGAAGTTGGCTAGGAAAGCCGTCACGCAACATGGATCTTCCTACAGTAACTTGGACCGATTGGTTGAGGATTTAAAGAAGATGAAGCTGCAACTCTAATATATACACTTCCTTAGCTTGTGGTGTTTTAATTCATTTGCTTTTGAATGTTATGCTGATTTTAATAACTTTTTTTTCTATAGTTATTTCATAGCATTATATTTGTTAATATGCAACTGAAAGGATGACACTTTGTTGTACAAGGATTAAGACATTTTAAGTTTCTCATATCTTGAAAAATAAATTTATACATATAGTAATTCATTAATATTGTATCGGATTGTTCAATTCACAACATATATAGTTTCAATTCTGTAATGTGTGTGTGTATATATATATATATATATATATATATATATATATATATATATATATATATATTTAGAGTTAATTACATTTTTTGTCCTAAATTTATAAGTGATAGACCACTTTTAGTCATTTTTATAGGAACATCTACATTTGGTCCTAGTATATATTATTGTTGCATGACCAATTTTGATCGTCTATCAACAAAACAATTTTAATGCAGTTAAATACAAAGGAATTTTGGTCTTCAATTACGATTTTTTTTTTTTTAAATAAACATAAAAAAATAGCGGGGTCAACTCACCTTGTATAAAAAGAATCGAAATGTCTTTATATTTAACGACATTTCAACGATTTTGCTGACGGAGGACCAAATATATAATGATCATACTACAATAATACTATGACCAAATGTAGATATTCTGATAAACAAAGACTAAAAGTGGACTACCACCTATAAATTTAAGACTAAAAATGGGCCTGCATGGGCAACTCAGCTTGTCATAGGGGTGAAGTTTGGAAAGAACTTCTCAAAGTGAGGGGCTCCTTGTGCGCAGTAAACAAAAGTCTAGCCTCTGGTTCAGCTGAGTTACCATGATTTACATCCTCACATATGCTCTGTCGGGTCGGAGTGTTGGAGGCTTTGGTGTTGAGAATTCAACCCTTAGGGGAGAAGAAGACTAAAAATGAAATTAACTCATATATATATATATATATATATATATATATATATATATATATATAGAGAGAGAGAGGAGTGATCACATGTGGCCATGTTGTTAGGTGTGGTCATATGGTCAATTATAGACCATTAGATTAGATAGATCTAATGAATCATATTAATCAAGATTTTTTCAGTATTTTCGCGCATATTTTCCTACCCAGCGAACTGTAAGGGTAAACTTGTCATAAAACACCGGAATAGGGAAAATCACATTGTTGTGTGTTTTATTACACTATTGGTGCATGTTGTCAACACTGTTGGTGTATTCTGGAACCCGACCGCTATAAATGGCCACTGTAATTAACATAACACGGGAATACACCATTGGTGTGTTTCACTGTGGTGTGTTTTATTACACTATTGGTGTATTCTGGAACCCGCCTGCTATAAATGATCATTGTAATTACCATAATACCCCCACTTACTAAAACGCGCGAAAATCCTCAGAATTACCACTGCCTTTAGATTAAACTGATTCAACGACACAGATACAACCACACCTAATGACATGACCACATATGAGCGTTTTTCTATATATATATATATATATATATATATATATATATATATATATATATATATATATATATATAGACTTAATTCCACCAGAGATCCATTGTCTTTGGTGGCAATTCCAAATTTAATCCCAGACTATCGTTTTTGCCATTTAACACCCCAAACTATTAGCTTTTGAACACTTTTAGTCCTTCGCATGACTTTTCCTATTTTTTGTAAGAGTATTTTTGTCTATTCATATTTTTCTTTTGTTTTTTTTTTTTTTTCCAGTTTCAACCTGTTTAATTCGTTTAGAACTTTAGGTAACCTCTGATTTTTAGTAACCAATTTTTAGTAAATTCCTAAACCAATTAAATCGGTTGAAACAGGAAAAATAACAAAAGAAAAATATGAAGAGACAAAAATGCCATTACTAAAAATAGAAAAAAATGTGAGGACTAAAAGTATCTAAAAAATAATAGTCTGGGGCGTTAAATGGCAAAAATAATAATCTGAAATTAAATTTGGAATTGCCGTTAAAGACAAGGAATCCTTGGTGAAATTAACTTTATATATTTATAATACTAGACTAGACACGGTATACAAATATGTAATATATATTTTTTTAAATTTATTTATAATAATTGGCACCGTATATATAGGATGTGATAAAATGTTATGCACGCAAAACAAGAGGATAAGCATTTATACTCTTACATGAAAAAAAAAAAAAAAAAAAAAAAAGATAAGGGTCAAATAAATCTTCAAATTATACTGATTTATGTAATGAGAGAATTACCGATTTGGTCCCCCAACTATGAGGATTTCACCAATTTAGTCCTTGACTTTCAAAATTCTTCAATTTCGTTCTCGACTATGCTAGTTTTACCCAATTTGGTCCTAAGGGTTAATTGTTGGTCAAATCTAAAAGGGCAATTCTGGGATTTTTAAAAAAGCATCTTCGTCTTCCCAGGTCCCACATTGTCCTTCCCATTGGTCCCCATTGAACAGAGAATATAACCTAGGTTTCCACTTTATGCATAAAAAACTGGGCAAAAAGAACAAAGAATATAACCTAGGTCTCCACTTTATGCATAAAAAACTGGGCAAAAAGTTGCAATAAAAAACCCACCCAAGAATACATATATCGCATAAAAAACTGGGCAAAAAATGGCAATTAAACACCCACCCAAGAGTACATATATCGCATCAAACACTGGGGAAAAAAAGAAATGTTTCGTACCGGTATTGAAGTTGAAATCAGCATCATCTCTTCGTGAACCCATTACAAATAACAGCTACTTCTCGAATCGCCTTTTAGGGTCTAATTTGTTGCTTGAAACACAAATGATTTATCAACTCATTGCTCAAATTTTCACATGGAGTTGTGCGTTTAGGGTTTTAGATTTGGGAGTTCGAAAATTTGAATGTTTTGTTTGTCTGAAATAAGAGGCAAATCCTCGAATTAACTAAAGCCAACTGAGAAAATAAACAAAACAATGTGCAATTACAAAAATATCCTCAGTTATATTGCCTTAAACAAGCTAGTTTGACTTTATGACCAAATTGGGTAAAAATGACATAGTTGAGGACGAAATTGAGAAATTTTAAAAGTCGAGGACTAAATTGGTGAAATCCTCATAGTCGAGGGACCAAATCGGTAATTTTCTCTTTATGTAATTAAGCTCTTCAACTTCAAAAAGTTTCAATTAGAACCTCAAATTCACTAAAAAAGTGCAATTAACACTATTTTGCAGGTTGTCTTCAAGTTACCTATCAACTACTTGGTGATTGAATTTTCCGTATTGATGTGGCTTTCACATATTTTTTAAAAAATAATATAGAGAAAATATCAGCCAAGATCCCTCAAGTATAGTAGTTCCACCACCTATGGTCCTAAACTTTCAAATCAACCCTTCGTGGGTCATCAATTTTCAAAAATGACATGCAATAGTCATGCCGTTAATGTTTCCCGTTAGAGCCGTTAAATGCGAGGGCATTATAAACCTTTTACAATTTTCTCACCCAAATTAATTCATTTCCCGTAAGACTTTTTCTCCGAGCACCGGAAAGCCTTTCAGGGCAGCCCCCGTATGGAAATTCGGCAATGGAATGATGGACGTTCCAATCCCCATAAAAGCTAGCTCAGGTACTTTCTTCTTAAGATTTAGTATTTTTCCTTGACTCCCTCGAAAATATCCCAATTTAGGGTTCTTTCCCTTTTTTGAACAGCCCATCCGAAGAGGTCACACGGTTGGATTTCAAGCGGCAGCGGCGGTAGTTGTGGAGTCAGGGATCAAATTCACCGGCAAGCTTCGACTTCGCCGGTGAGACAGGGTCCTGTTTCAACTTCGACGCTTGCGCCGGCACATCCATTGTCGCCGTCGTCTTGGCGATGAAGGCGGAGGTTTCTTCTTCCCCAAATTTCGAGAAAACACCAGTTCAAAATAGTGGTGGCTCTTTGTTCTATGGTTTGGGCAGTTCAATCAATTCACAATCAGATCCAATGGCGAAGCCGACGGTGGAATCGAAAATCAAGCCGCCCGCGGCGGAGCAAGCGCATGAAGATTTGGTGGGAAAGGAGGAGGTGGTGGTGAGCTCCCCGAAGATGGAATCACCTCCTTCTGCTTCTGATGAGGACTCGAAAGCAATGGGTGCTGCTTCTGTAACCACCAAACCGTGAGCGTTCAAATCCAATGATTCATCTTCATAATCTCTCTCTCTCTATCTCTCTGTGTTTTTGGAATTCACTAATTTTGCCTTTTCTTTTCTTGGATTTGAAACTCAGATGGTAGGTCAATTTCATTTTCAATTTCAAAATTGAATTTTGCCGATTACGCTAGGAGATATATTAAGGTTTCAATATCAATTTCAGAACGGAAAATGAATTAATTTGGGTGAGAAAATTCTTAAAGGTCTATAATGCCCTGGCATTTCACGGCTTTGACGGGCAACACTAACGATAGGATCATTGCGGGTCATTTTCGAAACTTGAAGAATCACGAAGGTTTGATTTGAAAGTTTAGAACTATAGGTGACAGAATTACTATACTCGAGAGACCTTGGCTGTTATTAACTCAATAATATATTATATTATATTATATTTTTAATTAATAATAATAATCATAAATTACAAAACAAATCACGGGATCGTCGTTGATGAAGATAGCAACTCAGATTCTGGCACTGGCGACGACTTGTATTTGGGAGAAGGTAAACGTAGGCTTCTCACAAATGAGGATAATGGATCCAAGTTCAGGGATTTTGGCTACCAATTCCAATGAATTTCAAGCATAAATTGTTTTATTGTAAAGCGGATTTACGTCTCTCACCGGTGCTCTTCCCGGACACAACCTCCAACCCCTGAATTTTAACCCATTTATCAACGTCAAACTTCCGGCGAACCACCAGTCCGTCAAGATCCAAAGAGCACCGTTGTTTAGAAGATTTTTTTAATTTTTAATTTGATTATTAATTAATTTAATATAGGGTAGAGGACAAGCTAGCGAATTCTGCCCTCACCCATGCGCTTGGTAATCAGACCATTGTTCATCCGTCCTCGCCAGGCCCGGTACTATCATTTTATAGGTCCGGGGCGTAGCAACAAAAATTGGCCCTACATGAAATTAATATACTCCTTTCATTCCATTTTATGTGTGTGGTTCGGTTAATGAGGCTTGGCTGAAGTTATTTTTAATTTAATTTTTCATAATATTAAGTTTAGTATTAGTATACAAAATTTATATATTTAGAAACTACACTAAAAGAACTATTAAACACACAAAAAATAAATAAAAAATAATAAAGAAAATAATTGGTTTGCCCAATTAATAGTAAGTAAGACAGACAAAATGAGAGTACATTTTTATAACTAAAATTTAAATTAAATAATGAAAATACTAATGTCAAATAACTTGAACTAAGATTAAAAAGTTTTTAACAATTTTACATACACATAAAAACAATTCTAGATATTTTCCTAAATCCAAAATAATCAATAACCGCATTAGTGCCTTCATAAATAAACAATTATAATTTATAAAAAACAAATAAACAATTTGAAACAAAAAAAAAAAAAAAAAGCTTATACGCAATCACATTATTAAAATAATAAATAATAAAGTAATTATTATTAAAAATTTATAAAACAAAACTTATAAACAAGAGTAGAGCATGAAATTTTAATTATTGAGAACAATAAATCAGAACACTTTAAATGTGATAAAAGATATTCATAATATAATATGAAACATAATTAATTTGATAAAATGTTTCAAATAGAAAACACATTATAAAACACATATCTTCTATATTGATATCATATTTATAAATACTTTTTCTTTTACTTAGATCAATTTCAAGTTTTTCTATATTAATTTAAATACGATGGCACACAATAGAACTTCTAAACTACATTAACTAGATAATTCATAAAAAAAAAAAGAAGAAGCTATTTTTAAAATATTTTTCAGTCTATATTATAAATCTCACTATAATTATAGAAAGATAAAAAAAAAAAAGTTACAAATTTTTAAAACATTAAAAAAGTAGAAATAAATTTCATAACAATTTTAATATATCTAAATTCATCTTCTCTACTAATCTAGATAGTCGAGTGAGTATTTCACTTAAATAAATGTCTAAGGGTTCGACCCCCAAAACTTTAACATGCAAACAAGGAACCTAACCAACTAAGCTAACTAATAATTTTGTAATAGAGATGTATATTAAATACTTATGCATAACTCTATAGTATAAATAAAACATAATGGGGTGAGGTTGGGGGCCCCTTCCAAGCGTGGGCCCTGGGCAAGGGCCCAGCCTGCCCTTGCCCAGGGCCGGGCCTGGTCCTCGTCTCGGAGGATAAGAATGGGACAAGGTGCGACGCAGGACTAACGTGATGTACCATTAGTTTTTCTACCGGGTTAAACCCTCCTTATGTACCAAAAATATATATATTATTTTTAAAAAATATGTGGAAGCCACATCAGCTCACCAAATCAATTTGAAAAATCTAATCATCAAGTAATTGATCGCTAACCTATTGCATTTTTTGTAAGTTTGAAGTTCTGATTGGAGCTTTTTGAAATTGAAGGGCTTAATTGCACAAATCATTATAGTTTGAGGGCTTATTTGACCCTTATCTCAAAAAAAAAAAAAAAAAAGAAGTTAAAACTTGTGTATAGTACAATTATTCTTGTAGTTTTTTATTTTTTATTTTGTTTCCAATGCATTGTATATTATAACTTTGTACAATAAAATAATAGAGAGTTAATTCAATATCAATCAGTAATAAATGTCGAATATTTTTTAATAGTAAAGATTGTGATACATCAATTTGATAAAATTCAACCATTTCTTTTAATTGTCAAATTCCAAAATGTAACTTATTCCTTCCTTAGCTTCTAAATTGAATAAATATACCAGGACTATGTGGTCTAATGGTACCCGAGTTGGACTTCCATTTGGAAGGTTGTGAGTTTGAGCCTCAGTGAAGGTGTTATTGGCTCTTTGTGTTTCAGTAGGTTGAGAAAGTATATGAACAGATACTACATTGTAATAGAGCTAGTAGCATTCAAAAAAAAAATTGAATAAATATGGTTTAAAAGAAAAAAAAAAAAAAAAAAAAAAAAGAAGGAACCAGGCCTGTGGTCGGAAGGTATTACAATTTATTCCACCTAATTCTCACATAATTCTAAAAGTAAGTAAATTCATTCGTTTAGTTAGAGAGAATTGCAATTCTTAAGAATTGAAATGTTTTCATTTTCATGGAATTAGAATCTCATACCTCTCTTGGTATTTCAATTCCATGGATTTTAGGAAGAAAAAAAAATTGAGACAAAAATTGATCTCTCTCTTTTGTTTATAGTGTCTTCTTCTTCTACTCTCAACATAGAATGTCAATTAGTAGGCCAATTTCAATCAAATATGTTTTCTCAAAACTCGCCTATCTATCTTATTGCTTTCGTTATGCAATTATAGGGTTTATTTACAGCGTGTTACAGGAATGTTCAAAAGCAAAATTTGAATTTGGTCATTTAGGATTTATAATAATAATAATAATAATAATAATAATAATAATAATAATAATAATAATAATAATAATAAGTATGAGCATTTTGAACGTTATATTGCTTATTCCCTATCAATTTCCATGTATACCAGACATTGAAATTGAAATTCTCAGTAATTCTATTATGCAAATCAAATACTAGAATTTAAATTACCACTTTATTTTCACATTATTCATCTCCCATAGAATCGCAATTCATTTCCCATGGCCTTATTCTCTCCCTCCAACCAAACGCCCAGTTAGTGTTTTCAAGGTCACTTTCCACATCTCTAGATAGGGATGTTAATATTAGCCCGAAATTAATAGACTGTACTAATAAGAAAAAAATTAAGGGTTAATTAGAGCCAAAAAAATTTAACTCGATAAAATATAATCCGATTAGCAAGAAATCAATAAATCATATGGTCTGAACGGACTAGTCCAAAATTTAGTGGGTTAGCTCGATACTCCGAGTTACCCGAGGATACTCTTTGTTTCACAAGAGATGTGAAACAAAATAATATGAGAGTGTCAAGCACCTTATGGTCAAATGGCACCTCTGTGGCTCCCATTGAGGGAATGTCACAGGATCGAACTCCGATGGTGGAGTATTAACTCTTTGGGCTACAGTAGTTAGAAAAAGTATAGAATAGATACTACCTTGTAATAGAGTCAATAATACTCAAAAAAAAAAAAAACACATGAGAGTTTATATACAAGCTCGTCTTTAGTATTTTTTTTTTAATATTAATTTGCATTAAAATTTAAATTATATATATTAATTTATTACAAAATAAATTAATTTATGAAAATAAATATTGAAAGAACTTATTATAATTATTATATTATTAATGTAAATATATTAATTATTTTTATTTAGAAATTGATGTTTGGATTAATTAAATAATGTTTACGTCTATATTTATTTTTGTGTAAATATGTTAGTTTATTAATGTATCACCCCCTAATTTCCATGCTAATTAAAACCTTAAACATGCTGATATCTAGGCAAAACATCAAACACAGCGGAAGACTGAAAAAGAATTATATAAACTGGAAACGGAAGGGGTGCTATGTCACGCTCACACCGAGGTGAACGCACAGGCTAACATCTGCATAAATCATAAATTAAAACCATACATGTCCAAAGTACTAAAACCTATCCTCGGCACACAGGCCATAACAACACAAGATGGGAGCTACACTAGCAGGCTCTAGACCGCGCTCACGTCTAAACATCACCTGAAAGAAACACATAGAAGATGGGATGACGCTCGGTCAGCGAATAATTCTGATAACCCACCGATACATGTGAAATATCATACATAGATAAGATATAAATTTGTAAAATCATTTGCGAAACGGAATATGTATATATATAAGTTCCAAAACCGAGAGCAGAAGTCAACACAAGACTCAAAGCACTCACAACAAGGTAAGGGAACACATCCCAAGACCACACGAGATACAACGACTCACAAGAACAGCTCAAGGTATAATCTACCATCACACAGTAGATTAACACCCGACATGCATAACACAAGAGAATAAGACACAACCATTGGCAACACATGCCTTTGTGATATCACACGTCACAAATAGAGAAATACACAACAACGGCTACACAAGCCTTCGTGACATCACCCATCACGAATTGAGATGCCTTCCTTATGCCCGGTTCCAACCTTATGGCTACCCCCAACCTTATGTTTAGTTCCAACCTTTACCTCCAGGACCCCTGTACACCAAGTCCAACCTTTTCCCTCCGAGGACCGTCGTCCCCATCCGCCGACAAAACGCCAACAAAACCACCAATTCATAGTACACGAGGGTACCGATCACACACATGGCAACACATGCCTTGGCAACACATGCCTCCCAAGAAATACGTGAACCCGACACACAGGTCACAAACTCCATAATCACATCATGGCCACCACGAGGACCACTGCCGTACCTTGGTGACTAGTGTCCCATACCACTAATCGTGCAATCCAGGTACAGCCACACACACATCACACCACAACAGGAATCAATCAACGGATCACAACGAAGATATGAAACCATACTCAATCAAGGAGTGGATCACAGTCCAACAACAACAACGATGAATAACACAAGTCATCATCAACGATAGGAAGGTACAAATAACACACACGCTAGCATTTAAACACTGAACTAGCATGCTTATCAAACGGGTAAACCAAACGTAGTTCCGAAGAACACACAAGACTCATCACGGTTCAACGAAACACAATGTTGAACACTTAGCACGATTCAAGACACCAAAACCTACATGGATTCCTACCATATAGTTCTAGATATACGAAACATCAAGAAGACGCTCAAATAGTTCCACAAAAGAACAACGGGAAGTCAAAAGACCAAATATCGAGTCGAAATAATCACGGGGAACAAATCCCTCAACAACACCAGCATGTTCCCCGCGGGTGGACCCACGGGTAGACCCCTACCCGTGGTTCCGTCCGCGGGTACACACCCACCGGCCTCATGTTCCCCGCGGGTGGGCGGCAGGTACATAGGCCACTGCCCGCCGTTCCGCCCGCGGGTACGTAACTGTGCCCAAAATAATCCCTTCGGGGATTTTCAACACCAAGCTCAAATTCAAGTCCAAAACATGCCAAATCTCACCAAATACAATAAAATGACTTGAACCAAAGGAATAGCCAAGCAATGGCATACAAGAACCCTAAACACAAGCTCTATATATGCATTTTCACAAGACAATGCATAAACACTCACATTTCATAGCAAAACACATGTAGAATTCAAGAAATCATCATATAGGTAAGCAAAATAGATTTCGTAGAGCATGGGTTACCTCTTGTAGACAAAAACCTTCACTTAAAACACTTCACCAAGCTCCTAATAAGGCTCACCTTCCAAACCCACTTCAAGAACACACCAAAAGATCATAAAGATTCTATCTTTAAGAAAAGACACCTTAGAAAACACTAAAAACACAAGATGAATATAGATCTTACCCTCCTAGAGACTCAAATATATGAAAGGTAGAATCTTGGAGACAACCTTTGAGGATTTGACAAAGCTCCAACTTGGCTTGGAAGAAAAGCTATCTAACTTTTAGAGAGAAGGTAGAGCTCAAATTTGGGAAGTGTAAGGAGCAAGAATGAGGAGTGTCTACTAGGTTAGCTTGCATTACTAACACAAGGTGAAATGTCATGAATACCCTTACTAAAATGAAGAGGTGTAAGGGAACAAGGGAACTCCTCACAAAGCTTAAGGACAACCTTGACTTTGGGGTTGACTAGTCAATTACTAGTCCCCGACTAATGAGTTTTCAGGAATTTAAGAAATTAAATTACCAATTGGTTTAGAATTAATTACTTAATTAATCCCTTAATTGAATTTAGATTACGGGGTGTCACAATTAACATTAAAAATTTAGAATGTTAATTTTTAAATGTTAAATGTTTTAGTTAAACCTGTCCAATAAACCGACTATTTACAATCGTTATACCCTGCACCACGTCGCGCGCAGCACTGTGCGTCCCGCGCCTCCCAAAACGACGTTGTACTGGGAAGCGTGGAAGGAAGTTGACGTGATTATGTGTATTTGTTTATATCATTATGTGTATTTGTTCATACAATTATGTGTATTTTTTTATACGGTTATGTGTGTTTATTTATATAATTATGTGTATTTTTTATACAATTATGTGTATTTTTTTTTATACAGTTATGTCTGTTTGTTTATACAATTATGTGTATTTTTTTATACAATTATATAAAACGACGTCGTATTGCATTAAGGCGCACAATGCAATGCGCACCCTGGTGCAGGAGACTATTTAAGATTAGGACAAAAAATTTTAACTTGATAAATGTAATTATGTGATAGCCCAATAAAATTGGTCGTGAACTTGGTTGAACTGATTAACATCCCTATCTCTCTCTCTCTTTTATTTTGGATAAAACATCCCTATCTCTAAAAGATAACAAAATATATAAGTATTTATTATTGCAAATCAATACGTTGTAATAAAGTTTTCAAAGAGATAGTATTAATAAAGGATGATAAGAATCAATGACTCAGATACCGAAATCTCAACTAAATGGAAATTTGCTTCAATGTTTGGTATTATTAATTATCTCTTATGATATATTATCTACTATATATATATATATATATATATATATATATATATATATATATATATATATATAAAAGAGCCCAACAGAGTTAGCTATAATGGGTAGAAAAAATGGCGGTCAAATTTTTTAATCAAATGAATGGTTCAGATTGATCAAATTTTAATTTTTCGTTGACATTTTCTAATTTATCCTTAATGAATATGATTATCCGTTAACTTACTCATTGATTTTAATAAGAAATGTCTTAGGTTCGAACCACATCCCAATCAAAGTTGGCATAATTAG
Organism: Ipomoea nil; assembly: GCF_001879475.1. Taxonomy (NCBI): domain Eukaryota; kingdom Viridiplantae; phylum Streptophyta; class Magnoliopsida; order Solanales; family Convolvulaceae; genus Ipomoea; species Ipomoea nil. The sequence continues at coordinate 280,816 of NW_017618912.1, read as the reverse complement.
TACTCTATTTTACTCTTATTAAATTAAATAATACTTTAGTAGCTACAAAAAAAATTAATACATATGCATTTCTTTAATTTAGAATTATATGTCTACAATGCCTTTATTCAAAAACAATTATTCATTATCAATAAATTAAATAAGAGAAATAATTTCATTAGTTATATTGTCTTTGTTTTTCTACAATATAAAAATTATTTACATTCAAAATTTAAATTTATCAATTGATTATATTCGCTACATTGTCCATACAATGTCTTTATTAAAAAAATTATTCATTATCAATAAATTAATTAAGAGAAATAGTTTCATTAGTTATATTGTCTTTATTTTTCTCCAATGTAAAAATTCTTTACATTCAAAGTCATCAATTGATTATATCACTACATTGTCTATTATCTTTTTTTGTGCACTATTTTTTAATTAAATATCAAAGTTATAATACAAAATAATGCTATATATTTATTACCAAGTATTTTATTAATACAATGAAAAAATTTAAATTAATAAAACCAATTATATTAACTACTTGAGGGATTTGTTGACAAAGATAGTATTCAAATCACACAACAAATTGAAGTGAGAAAACAAACTCGCAATGTCCTTGTTTGACAATCAGCAGTTAGCGGTTAGCGTTAGCGGATTTGACTAGCAAATTATATCAACGGTTGGTAAAAAGATATTTGAAAAAATTAGCTTTTTAAATTAACATTTAAAATGACCTAAGGGTATACATATAATAATAATAATAATAATAATAATAATAATAATAATAATAATAACAATAATAATAATAATGATGATACTGCTAATTACCACGTAAGCAATAATTAAGCAAATACGAGACCAATTAAAGCAAATAAATATCTTTATTGATCATGGTGAAGGCCCTAAGTACAATCTACTTGGTTGCTCTGAGTACCGACTGACTGCGGTCGGGATTCTCTAACAACAACCTATCGATCGTCCAAAAGTCCCCCACACTGTAGCTACTGTGGGTATTTATAGCCGCTGCGCCGGAGACACCAATCCGGTCGTTCGGCATGCTCTCCACATAGCCACCACGTGTCATCCTCCCGGGTGCCCTATCTGTCGTCGCAAGGAGCCGCCACGTGTCCTTTGTCAGCTCTCTCGCCAAAGGGCTACCGCTCGGTGGTCGACACTGCCGCTCGGGCAACTCCCACCCGGACCCCGACCGGGTTCTTCACAAGAAGCCTGACCTGTTACCTGCAAAAGACAAGAAGAAAAGACAAAGGCACACCAGTCGGGGGTAAAATTATGTCGGTCGGGATATTCCCTACCAAGAGCCCCCCAGCCCGGGCCTTTTTAACCGTCCAGGAAAAACGGGACGGGATGAAGAAGCCCAACCGTCAGCTACCAAACCAACCGGCCAGCTGTCATTCCTCCTCTCGCCACGTGTCGGCGACTGCCGGCATCTACGACTGCAACGGTCGCCTCGGAATCAGTGCGGGTCACATCGCGCAAGTGGATTAGTTTCCCGCGCAAATGCTCTCCTATAAATAGGCCCTTGAGGCCTTCATTTGAACTTTCCTCAATCTTCTGATCCAATCGGCACCCCAGAGAGTCCCGAGCGAGTTATTCAGCAGATCAACCGAGCAACTTACGTGCAAACTTCAGCAAAGTTCCCCTGATCGGTAAGCTCTCTACTCCTTAGCTTTTGTTTTATTTTTAGCTTTGCATAGGAGTAGGGTAGGACTAACTCCGACCTAACGTCCTGAGCCCTGTACTAACCCCGACCGACCTTTAGGTAGAAAAGATGTCAGACTCGGATAGCCAGAATGTCTCGGTCGCAGATTACGACGACGCGGTCGAGCAAATCAGCGAGGAGGTGGACATCATGTCCTACTCTCCAGAGGTCGAGCAACGATCGCAACGAATCCCCGACCGAGCCCACGAGCAGGAAAGGTCGTCAAGCTCATCAGGAACGTCGGGGTCGAGCTCCAACGGGTCGGGGAGCTCAAGCGGAGATAGCGGGAAATCGTCCACGAGCGGACGGGATTCCCCGGTCGAAGGCGTTAGGGAAACGCCTACAAGGGTAATAGGGGATTACCCTCAGGTTGAGCCTGAAGAGGGCCACCGGGCAGACGACGCGGAAGCGGTCAAGGAAGACCCGGCCGGGCCGGCGGCGCCAAGCGGGGACGGGTTTGAATTCCTTAACAGCGAGAGCGTCGAAAGCCAGACGAGCTTGCTGACAAAAGGAGAAGCAAGCAGAATCGCTGCAACTCTTGCCGGTCGGGTCGAGTTCGACACTAGCAGGCAGCTCGGGAACATCATCGAGCGGCATAGGGGGAAGTGGCTCGGGATGCATTACGACTCACTAATGGCCCCGATCACTTTCCCCTTTTCAAGCCTCCTCACCGCATTCTTGGGCTACTACCAGGTTATGCCCGGACAGATCTGCCCGAACGCGCACCGGATGATTGCGTGCTTTCCCCAGATCTGCAGTCGGCACAACTTGGCCTGCACCATGGAGCTGTTCAATTTTGTTTACCAGGTGAAGGTATTGGCAGCCGCGTACGGGGGCGGATTTTTTATGACCCAGTCCCGGGCGGATAAGTGCTCGATTGAGGGGCTGCCCGGGAACAACCGGGGGTGGAAGAACCGGATCTTCTCAGTGAAATGCGATCCGTGGATCCTCCCGGTCGAGAGGGTCTGGAGTCAGCGCTTTCGAAAGCAAGTCATCCCAACCGAGACCCAGGCCCTTATAGATGCCGTTACCAAGATCTCGGGCGAGATTTATGAGTACCAAATCTTCAAGACGCCCGAGTCCCTCGAGGCGGCCAACTTGCCCGAGCCCGTATACAACATGCCTGAGAAATACAAGTCCGAACCCCGGGCGTAACGATCGCAAGGATGCCCTCTCGGGGCAAATGGAAGGGCAAAGGTCCAACATTAACTCCTCTTCCGACGTTAATAGCCCGACCGTACTTCTAACTTGATCTAACCCTCTTTTTTGTTTGCAGAGATGGCCAGTTTTGGAGATGAGGACATCCCACTACGCCCGGTGGCCAAGATTTCGCTTGGCAAGAAGAAAGCCCAGGCCAAGCCGGCCGGGGAAAAAGAGGTTCCGGTTGCCCGACCCATAGGGGCATCGACCGTCACCACGGCTGAAGGCTACGTGGTGGACGCATCTGAGGTCCTGGTGGCCCGGGTGGCGGTCGGGAAGGGGAAGGAGAAAGCGACGGAGAAGAATGTGTTCGAGACCGGGGCTCTGAAACGGCGTCGCGAGCAGCATAGCCCGAGTCCCTCAGGCGGGGGCAGCAAAGGCGGATCTTCGATCCTTGCCCGGATCGGGAACGCCGGGCTGGCCAAGGAGGACGTCACAAAGCTGACCCCGAGCCAGGTAGCCGAGAAGATCGGTCACGACCTGGCTGAGGTAAACACGTTTCCTTCTTTTAAGTTTTCTTTTAAGTAACTCCACTCGGCTAACTCGATCGTTTTATGCACTGCAGATCTCCCGAGCGGCCCAGTTCCTTCAACAACGGGCCTTACAGGCCAATGAAGCCGAGGCCCTGAAGAAAGTAGCCAACCGGCGATTACAGGAGATCCGGGACCTCGAGGCCGAGCTCAAGAAGGTGAAAGCCGAGCGGGATCTCTCGGAGCAGGTCGCCCAGCAGGCGGTCCAAGAAGTGGCCGAGCTGAAGGCTCGTCAAAACAACCCGGACGAACTCGCCCGACATCTCTTCCGGGACAACGAGTCGGGCACTCGTTTTCTTCGGTCCGTTCGGGGTACGGAGATCGGGAAAAGCTGGTATGGACGTTTGGCCGGTGGGCGTACAAGGCCGGCCAACGAAAAATGCGTGACCAGACAAAGAAGATCATGGAGCAAGCCCTTGAAGGGGATGATCTTCAGTTGGTCCTAACTACGCTCCCCGATGACATACCCGACCCGGGGCCTGCGCCCTTCGAGCCAAAAGAGCAAACTAAGGCGAGCGGAGCCGTGGCCACCGCAAGCGAAGCGGGGTTGTTGAAGAAGGGTGAGACCGAGGCCTTGAAGAAGTAGAATAGATTTTACTTCTTTTTGTAAGTGACACTAGTCGGGAGCTCGGTCCCGAGTTTGTACTGGGCACTCTTTTCAATTAATGAAATTTGTTTTTTTGTCCAATTCGTGTCATTCGTCTTCTTGCCTTGAATTTTTTATTTTCAACATGCACGCGCCGACCCTACATGTTCGACCTCGTGGCCTTTTGGCCCGATTGTGCACTACCCAATTTCATCGACACCCGACCTCGTGGCCTTAAGGCCCGGTCGTACCTCTGAAATTTCGACGTCGAGCTGGCCTACCCGATCGGGTTTACCCGATCTCCAGGCCTTTTCCCGAGATTTTCCCGAGAGCGAGGGCCTATAGATACTTCCTTCGGGATTTTCCCGAGAGCGAGGGCCTATAGATACTTCCTTCATCCCAGCCCCCACACTATTGTGCCCTCGAGGCACGAGTGGGTGCAATAGTGGAAAGAAGTTGAACAAATCGGGGAATTGTGCTGAGAGCTCTGGCTTTCCCGATCGGTGGCGCGACCCAAATGTCCGCCGAAGAGGAGCGCATTTGACCGGTCGATAGACTCACACGGTCGATATAACTTGATGAATTGATCTGCGTGCAATGAAGGTAAAGAAAATAACCGACCGGGTCTCCGTATGCAAACGGTCGAGCAATCACCGATCGTATATACATTAAACCTTCCCGCTCGCAGGCGGTTGAATAAATATTTACAACAATGAATTTAATTACAAATGACGACCGGGACTAACTCGCAGGTCGAGCCCCCAATTCGTCCAAAAAGTACAAAAAGTAGGCTAGTGCCTAAACATAATGAGGTGCTCGGAATTCCAAGTCCCCTCGATCACCCGACCGGTTGTCGTCTCCAGTCGGTATGTCCCCGGCCGTATGATAGCGCTGATGATGTACGGCCCTTCCCAATTTTGAGCTAGTTTCCCGCCCTCCAAAGGTTGACTGGCCTCCCTTCGTCGTAGAACGTAACCTCCCACCTGAAAGTAACGAGGGTTGACCCGGACGTCCTTTGAACTCTTGACTCGCTTCTGATACTCGGCCATACGCCGAGCGGCTAGCTCTCTCTTCTCTTCGACCCCATCGAGATCCACGACCATCGCATGTTCGTTCTCCTCCGCGTTGTAAGTTCTTTCTCGATCGGTCGGGATCCAAGCCTCGATCGGGAGTCGGGCTTCTACTCCATAAACCAGGGCGAAAGGGGTCTCCAAGGTAGCCTCCCTCGGGGTCGTCCGATAAGTCCACAATACATATGGCAACTCATCGGCCCAACTACGACCAGCCGAGTGTAGCTTCTTTTTCAGACCTTCCAAAATCGTCCGGTTAGCATTTTCAACCTGCCCATTCCCCTGTGGGTAAGCCACCGGCGTGGGTCGTCCCGATCGTGGCCAAGAAGTTTTGGAAATATTGGCTTATAAATTGGCGGCCGTTGTCGCTGATGAGATGCACAGGCACGCCAAAGCGGGAAATCACATTGCGCCAAAGGAACCGAGCACACTGTTGAGAGGTGATCGTGGCTAAGGGCTCGGCTTCTATCCACTTGGAGAAGTAATCGATGGCGACAATCACGAACTTTCTCCGACCGGAGAGCTGAGGGAAGGGGCCCAAGATGTCTACCCCCCACCTAGCAAAGGGAATTGCAGTCGTGACCGGCTGATAGAAGGTTGCCGGTCGTCCAGGCATCGGGGCAAACAGTTGGCACGTCTCACATTCCCGAGCTAACTTTTCACAGTCTAGCTGGAGGGACGGCCAATAGTACCCGATCAGCATGATACGACGGGCTAGTGATCGGCCTCCTTGGTGCGAAGAACAAATACCCGAATGCAATTCCTTCATGACCAAATCGGCCTCAAATGCGGTCAAGCAACGCATAAGAGGACCTCCGTACGATCGCCTGTAAAGACGACCGTCCAAGACTTGGAACCTTGGGGCTCTAAGCTTGGCCTTCCGAGCACGTTGGGGGTCGTCTGGAAGTCGACCGTACTCGAGGAACTCCTTCAGATCGGTGATCCAACTGTCTTCCACCGGCTGGATTGGATTGACCGGTAGGCGATGGATGCTGTGTCTCGGGATCACCAGAATCCGAGCTATCTTTGACATATGTTCCGGAGCGTCTTGAGCCAACTTAGACAAGATGTCCGCATCGGCATTATCCAATCTGAGTATGTGCCGGACGGTATACCCCCAGAACTGAGCAAGCTTCTCCATGGCCAGGTCTCGGTATAGTTGTAGACACTCTCCATTGACTCATAATCTCCGAGAACCTGCCCGACCACGAGCGCAGAATCTGTTTGAGCTCGAATGTATTCAGCCCCCAAGTCCCGAGCGCATTGTAAGCCATTGACAAAGGCTTCGTACTCGGCTTCATTGTTGGTCGGATGGAACTGATACATAAGAGCAAAATAAACTTTGAATCCTTCCGGGCTCGTGACCACCACTCCTCCTCCTGCTCCTTTCTTGCTACTCGACCCGTCAGTAGCCAACGACCACCACTCAGCCTCGGGATCCGCAACCTCAGGGGGTCGGGTATCCCGGGCGGTGCACTCGACCAAGAAATCAGCAAGGGCTTGACCTTTGATGGCTGGTCTCGGTCGGTATTCGATCGCGTACTGGGTCAGCATTAACACCCACTTGACTAGGCGACCGGATGATGAAGCAGTTCGGAGGACTGGCCCGATCGGCTGATCGGTCAACACGCGAATTGCTCGACCCTGGAAGTAGGGAGCCAACTTCTTCGCGGCGATGTATAAAGCATAGACGACCTTCTCTAACCGGGAGTACCGGAGCTCGGGGCCATGTAGCGCGTGGCTTACATAGTACACCGGTCGCTGGACCCCTTCCGGATCGGTTCGGCACAATACTGCGCTTACTGCACGATCAGAGACGGCGAGGTACACGTCTACCTCTTCTCCGAGCTCGGGCTTTGAGAGCACGATTGGTGACATGAGATACTCCTTCAGCTCATCAAAAGCCGCTCGGCATTCTTCGTCCCAGACGAATCCATTAACTTTCCGCAATACCTTGAAGAAAGGTAAAGCGCGCTCGGCTAACTTAGAGAGGAACCGGCTAAGAGCTGCCAACCGATCGGTCAATTGCTGGACCTCCCGAACGGTAGAAGGTGGTTGCATGTCCAGAATCGCTTTTACTTTGGCCGGGTTGGGCTCGATTTTCCTCTTGGTCATCATGTAGCCGAGGAACTTGCCAGTCTGAACCGCAAATGTGCACTTGGTCGGGTTCAGCCGCAACTGGTACTTCCTCATGATCTGGAAGCACTCCCGGAGATCCCGAGTGTGGTTGGATCGCTCTCGACTCTTGACCAGCATATCATCAATGTAGGCCTCCATCGTTCGGCCTAGCAGATCAGCGAAGAGCATATTGACCATCCTCTGGTAGGTCGCTCCCGCGTTACGGAGGCCGAACGGCATCACTCCGTAGCAATACAGCCCGTCCGGGGTCACAAAGGCTGTCTTGCTCTCATCTTCATGGTGCATCATGATTTGATGATACCCCTTGAATGCATCCATGAAACTCATCAGCTCGGCCCCGGCCGTCTCGTCGACCATCTGGTGGATACTCGGTAGAGGATACGGGTCGAGCGGACAGGCCTTATTGAGGTCGGTAAAATCAATGCACATCCTCCAAGCTGGGAGCTTAGGAACAAGGACAATGTTGGCCACCCACTCGGGATAGATCACCGGTCGGATGTGCTCGATCGCCGTCATCTTTTTAACTTCTTCCCTAAAGAACTCGCGGCAATCGGAAGAAAGGTGCCGGGTCTTCTGCACGACCGGCTTGGCTGCGGGATCGACGGCGAGCTTGTGACAAATTACCGATCGATCGATCCCGGGCATGTCTTCAGGCCCCCACGCAAAGATATCGGCATACTCCCGGAGTATGGCCAAGATTTTCGCTCAGAGCTCGGGGGTGAGGGCCCGGCCAATCTTAATCTTCCTGTCCGGTCGGTCCTCGGACAGGGGAACTTCCTCTATCTCCTCGGAAGGCTCAGGTTGCTCCTTCCGATCCTTAGCCTCCTCCTTGGCCATGGTGTTCACCCGGGAAGACTGACCGGAATCGCGTCTGTTGACCGCTCGGGTGTAACACTTCCTGGCGGATTGGACGTCGCCACGGACTACGCCCCATTAGGGGTGGGGAATTTCATGCACAGGTGGGGCATAGAAATTATCCCATCGATCTTCATAATGGCGGGGCGGCCCAAGATAATGTTGTGGACGCAATGGAGGTTGACCACAACGAACTCTAGCTCCGTCTTGATCGACTTTGGGGATGTGCCGATTTCAACCGGGAGCGTTATTTTTCCCTCGGGGTAAACAAGAGTCCCGGTAAAACCAGACAGTGGTACACTGACCGGAGTCAGCTCCTTCCTGTCAAGTCCAAGTTTCTCGAACACGTCCAAATAAAGGACGTTCACACTGCTGCCAGTGTCCACCATAACCCTCTGGACGTCCGTCCCTTTCACATCAATCGTGACCACGAGCGCCTCCATGCCATGGTCACCGCTGCTGGGTTGATCTTCGAGGGTGAAGGTTATGGGCTCCATCTTCTGCCTCTTCCCGGTCTCCCGGGAGTCCACTATGGCGACCGGGCAATTACTCCTCGGTCGGGAAGCGTCTTCCAATCCACCAAAAATGACGTGGATGGTCGGCTTTCCTGATGGTCGGCTGCTAGACGGAGGGTCAGGGTCCCGTCGGTCATCACGACGATCTTCTCTTCGGTCCTGACCTGACCGATCGGAGCGTCCATCATATGATCAGAACGATCGGAGTGGTGATGGGAACGCCGGTGATCTCTCCGATCGGTATTCCTCTTGGTGTCCTCTCTCTTCCCCACACACTTGTCCAACTTCCCAAGATTGAGCAAATCCTCCAACAGTTGACGCAAGTGGGTACACTCCTCAGTGTCATGCCCGGCACATCGATGGTAAGCGCAATGCTTACTCTTGTCAGGGCCATCTCGATCGGGATGGGGGAGTTTGATGAGATTGCAGGACTGAGCGTACTGCATGGCCTCCGCTGCGGATCGGTTCAAGGCCGTAAACTCACCAGGCATGGTGCGGGATCGGGGATGATCATCACCCGATCGGTGTTCCGCCCGGCCGGCCGGTTTTCGGGACGAAAACCCGACCTCCTGCGAGCGCTTTACGGCATTCGCCTCGCCGGCGTTGGCATAGTCTGTGACCCTTCGAAGGGCCTCCTCATAAGTGGTCGGGGGGTGTAGAATGAAATCCTGATACAAATAGCCCGCCCGGAGGGAGATGTGAAGCATGTGGGTGGCGGTCGCATCATCCATGGGCTCGACCTCCCCGACCGCCACCTTCCATTTGACGAGGAAATCGGTCAAGCTCTCCCCTTCAAGCTGCTTGGCCTTCTCCAAGTACATATAGGACTTCTTCACCACCTTGGAGGTGATGAATTTCCTGACGAACTTGATCGCCAAGGCATCAAAATTTTCGATCGAGCCCGGCTGCAACGTTCGGAACCATTCCGCCGCTCGACCGGTAAGCGTGGAATAAAAAGCCCTACACATTACGGCGTCTTATACGCCCTTCAGCATCATATTGCCGTAGAAATCATTAACATGGACCTCAGGGTCCGTACGGCCATCGTAACTTTTCTCCCCGGAAACCTTCAAGTCGAGCGGGTAAGGCTGAGCCATCACTGCCGCTGTAAAGGGCGTCCTAAGCAGGGTCGATTGGTCGACCGGGGGTGTCGCAGGGTGCGCGCTCCTGAATTGCGCAAACTCCGCCTGGAGGGTGTTCAACAATCCTCGGGTCTCAATGAGCTGGGCCGTCTGGGCGGCTTGGGCTGTATCCCGAGCGCGTCGCCGACGGTGAGATCTCGACCCACTATGCCCGGACGAAGCCTCCTGGCTGGCTTCCTGCATCTGCACGTCTTCCGGCTGCCGGTTCGGGTCTTGGGGCCCCAAACGTTGTCGCAGCTCCGGTCGAAGACGATCAAAAGCTACCGCTCGGGTAACTTCTTCGGGGTCCTCTGCTCGGGCAGGAACCTCCTGTGCTTGCTGGGCCTGTCGTGGTGCCTCCATCGCATCAGCACCCCCCGACCCCAACCGCGAACGAGCCGAGCGTCGAGCCCGGGAAGTGGGCTGATGCTGCGGCTCTACATGTGCGGCCGGGTAAACTGGAGGGGCGGCGGCTGGAGCCGTGTACGCAGGCGTAAAAGGTGGGTAACCAACCGGGGGCGTGTAATACATCGGTTGGCCTGGCCAATATCCGTACGGTTGAGGCGGGACCGGGTATGGATACTGGCCGGGATACATCATCGGTTGTTGTTAATATTGCTGACCGGGTGTCTGGTATCCCGGTTGTATGTAGTTCACCGGCTATTGGGCGGCCGGGTATGTGTTGGATGGATGCGGTGGTGAAAGATTGAGATTTAGGTCCACCGTCTGGCCTTGCTGTTGGGTTGCGTGGTGGTCGGATGAGCTCGCTGCATCCGCCTGGTCGTCAGCGAAATTGTTGTATGCCCACGGATACATTGTTGATGAGAGACCGGGTGCTCGTCAAGACGTTTGGTTTCTTGCACGGGTCCCCACAGACGGCGCCAAAATGATACTGCTAATTACCACGTAAGCAATAATTAAGCAAATACGAGACCAATTAAAGCAAATAAATATCTTTATTGATCACGGTGAAGGCCCTAAGTACAATCTACTTGGTTACTCTGAGTACCGACTGACTGCGGTCGGGATTCTCTAACAACAACCTATCGATCGTCCAAAAGTCCCCCACACTGTAGCTACTGTGGGTATTTATAGCCGCTGCGCCGGAGACACCAATCCGGTCGTTCGGCATGCTCTCCACGTAGCCACCACGTGTCATCCTCCCGGGTGCCCTGTCTGTCGTCGCAAGGAGCTGCCACGTGTCCTTTGTCAGCTCTCTCGCCAAAGGGCTACCGCTCGGTGGTCGACACTGCCGCTCGGGCAACTCCCACCCGGACCCCGACCGGGTTCTTCACAAGAAGCCCGACCTGTTACCTGCAAAGACAAGAAGAAAAGACAAAGGCACACCAGTCGGGGGTAAAATTATGTCGGTCGGGATATTCCCTACCAAATAATAATAATAATAATAATAATAATAATAATAATAATAATAATAATAATAATAATAATAATAATAATAATAATATCTACTATACTAATAAGAGCCCGCTTTCAAAAAATAAAAAATAAAAAATCCAAGAGAGTAAGGCCAATAATGAGTAGAAAAAATGGCGGTAAAATTTTTTAATCAAATGAATGGCTCAGATTGATCAGATTTTAATTTTTCCTTGAGATTTCCTAATTTATCCTTAATGAATATGATTATCCATTAACTTACTCATTGATTTTAATAAGAAATGTCTTAGGTTCGAACCACATCCCAATCAAAGTTGGCATAATTAGTACTCTATTTTACTCTTATTAAATTAAATAATAATTTAGTAGCTACAAACAAAAATAATACATATGCATTTCTTTAATTTAGAATTATGTGTCTACAATGCCTTTATTCAAAAAAAAATATTCATTATAACTAAATTAAATAAGAGAAATAATTTCATTAGTTATATTGTCTTTGATTTTCTCCAATATAAAAATTCTTTACATTCAAAATTTAAATTTATCAATTGATTATATTCGCTACATTGTCCTTACAATGTCTTTATTAAAAAAAATTATTCATTATCAATAAATTAATTAAGAGAAATAATTTCATTAGTTATATTGTCTTTATTTTTCTCTAATGTAAAAATTCTTTACATTCAAATTCATCAATTGATTATATTCACTACATTGTCTATTATCTTTTTTTGAGCACTATTTTTAAAATTAAATATCAAAGTTATAATAAAAAATAATGTTATATATTTATTACCAAGTATTTTATTAATACCATAAAAAAATTTAAATTAATAAAACAAATTATATTAACTATTTGAGTGATTTGTTAACAAAGAGAGTATTCAAATCACCCAACAAATTTGAAGTGAGAAACTATCTCGCAATGTACTTGTTTGAAAATCAGCAGTTAGCGAATTATATTAGCGGATTTGACCAACAAATTATATAAATGGTTGGTAAAAAGATATTTGAAAAAATTAGCTTTTTAAATTAACATTTAAAATGACCTAAGGTATATATAATAATAATAATAATAATAATAATAATAATAATAATAATAATTGTTTTAATAGTAATTTTTTTTAAAAATATAGATGTGTTTTGCGAAAATCATTCTAAAAAATCTTAGGGTCCGTTTGGAAAGCAGGAAAATGACTTCTGAAAAATGAGTCATTTTCCGGAAACCATTTTCCTTTCCGGTGTTTGGCTATACAACAGAAAACTATCTTTTTGTGTTTAGTTCATTTTCCAGAAAATGAGCAAAATTGTATACCTTAACATAATGCAAAGAAATATTTATCTTTTTAAATCTTTAGCCTACAATAAATGTGTTCATGTATAAACCAAAAAAAAAAATACATTTAAAAAAAAATTAAAGGAAACCAATCGCCGGAAACCAAATTAGTCAAGGAAACCAATCCGGTTTCCGACTTCTGATTTTCCAAGTCGGAAACCAATTGGTTTCCGCCTTGGAAATCCAGAATATGGTTTTCCAAGTCGGAAATTCTGACATGGAAATCCAAAACCTGGGTTTCCAAGTCACGACTTGAAAACCCAGATTTTGGATTTCCTTGTCGCCGACTTGGATTTCCAAGTCGGAAACCAATTTGGTTTTCGACTTAGAAATCTAGAATTTGTGTTTCCAAGTCTAGGAGTTTGCTAGTTGAAAATCATTTTCCGATGTCGAGAAACCATGAAGCGATGTCCAGAAGCGAAGAAGCGAAGAAGTGATGTCCAGAAGCGAAGAAGCGGAGAAGAAGGTTGAAGCGGAAAATGACTTCCCCTAAAAAAAAAAAAGGGGGAAGTCATTTTCCATAAAAAATGACTCTATTTTTCATTGACCCAATTTCATTTTCCATTGACTTTAATGTTTTCCTACTTACCAAACATTCAAAACCCGGAAAATGATTTCCAAAAATCATTTTCCGAGTTTCCAAACACACCCTTAAGTGAAAATATTGTAAATTGCAATGTTTGTATTTTCAGTGGTTTGGAACAAATTGTTGCTTCAAACTGTTGAATAACCAAAACAGTTTCTTTAGCATTTTGATCATTGAGTTACATCATATTTACCAATCGTCCAATATCTTTGGGTCACATTATAATTAAAAAATTTAAATTTTTACTACATCTAAACTCCATAAATTAGGAATTTCTTTAACCATAATAATTTATTCAACAATAATGGTTGAACTAAATGAACACTGAGCAAAACACCTAAAGGACTGGTACCGTTGATTCATTCATTGATCTTGTATATATGTGCATTCATTAAATATATTAGAACCCTTTGCAACAAAAATACTTGGTTACTATTTAAAAAACGTTTAGTAACAATTATAATGAATCTCCTATATTACATTGTATTTATATACTATGAATTACATATTTAAATAAACAAATTAGACATGAAATTACTTATGTTGAATTCTCATATATAATCTTGCATTTATATACTTTCAAATATTTATTTAATTATAAACATTGGGTAGAAAAATGATCGTCAAATTATTAAATCAAATGAATAGTTCAGATTTTAATTTTCTTTGAGATTTCCTAATTTATCCTTAATTATGTGATTATCCGACCCGTGAACTTTTCCATTAAGTACCGTTAATTCACCGTTAGTCTAATTCTAATATTAAAGTCTAATATTGAATTATAACTACAACATTAATCTAATTCTTAATAGAACTCTAACCACAAATCCTATTGCCGAAATCTCCTCAAACAATATTAGTATATATTTAATATTTTATGCTTTAATTTGTATTTGCTCTCCCTTATGTTCTGTATTTGGTTTCAACCATACCCATACAATTATTTTATTGACAATTATAATCAATCTTGACTATATTATTTTGCATTTGTAAACTTAGAATTACCAATTTAAATACGCAAATTCAACATTCAATTATCTATGCATGAACAATTCTATATTCTTGCCTTGATATACTTTAAAAATACTTATTTAAGTAAAACATTGGGCATATCCCAATCGCGCAATGCGCATAAAAAACTAGTATATCTACTATACTAATAAGAGCCCAAGAGAGTTAGGCCTATAATGGGCAATCGTTATACCCTACACCACGGCGCACATAGCACTGTGCACCGCGCGCCTCCCAAAACGACGTCGTTTTGGGGTCGTTTTGGGAGGCGCGGTAGGAAGTTGCTGGGATTATGTGTATTTGTTCACACAGTTATGTGTATTTGTTCATACAGTTATGTGTATTGGTTCATACAGTTATGTACATTTTTTTATACAATTATGTACATTCTTTTTATACAATTATGTACATCCGAATCAGAAAATTTGTGTGTATTATGTTAATAGTTGATGTGTATTATGTTAAAAGTTTATGTTTATTATGTATTATGTTAGATTATGTGTATTATCTTTTAAAAAGAGTATGTATATTTTGTTATATAATTATGTACATTCATGTATACAATTATGTATATTCTAGTATAACATTATGTACATTCTTGAACAGCGGGTTTTTTTTTAAAGAAAAAACTACTGCCATTCACTGGGGCGGGAAATTTCAAAAAAAAAAAAAAAAAAAAATTAAAACGATGTCGTTTTGCATCTGGGCGCATAGTGCAACGCGCGCCGTGGTGTAGGATATAAATTGCCTATAATGGGTAGAAAAAATGGCGGTCAAATTTTTTAATCAAATGAATGGCTCAAATTGATCAGATTTTAATTTTTCCTTAAGATTTCCTAATTTATCCTTAATGAATACGGTTATCCGTTAAGTTTTCCGTTAAATATTATCTTTTTCGTTAACTTCTGTTAGTTCACCGTTAACTTACTCATTGATTTCAATAAGAAAGGTCTTAGGTTCGAACCTCATCCCAATCAAAGTTGGCATAATTAGTACTCTATTTTACTTTTATTAAATAATATAATAATTTAGTAGCTACAACAAAAAATAATACATATGCATTTCTTTAATTTAGAATTATGTGTCTACAATGTCTTTATTAAAAAAAAAATTATTCATTATCAATAAATTAAATAAAAGAAATAATTTCATTATTTATATTGTATATATTTTTCTCCAATATAAAAATTCTTTACATTCAAATTCATCAATTGATTATATTCGCTACATTGTCCCTACAATGTCTTTATTAAAAAAAGTTGTTCATTATCAATAAATTAATTAAGAGAAATAATTTTATTAGTTATATTGTCTTTATATTTCTCCAATGTAAAAATTCTTTACATTCAAATTCATCAATTGATTATATTCACTACATTATCTATTATCTTTTTTTTATGCAATATTTTTTAATTAAATATCAAAGTTATAATACAAAATAATGCTATAAATTTATTTACCAAGTATTTTATTAATACCATGAAAAAATTAAAAAAATATAATTAATAAAGTCAATCATATTAACTACTTGAGGGATTTGACGACAAAGAGAGTATTCAAATCACACAACAAATTGAAGTAGGAATTATCTTGCAATGTCCTTGTTTGACAATCAGCAGTTAGCGGTTAGCGTTAGCGGATTATATTAACGAATTTGACCAGCAAATTATATCAACAGTTGGTAAAAAGATATTAAAAAAAATTAGCTGTTTAGATTAACATGTAATAATAATAATAATAATAATAATAATAATAATAATAATAATAATAATAATAATAATAATAATAATAATTGTTTAAAAAATAAAAAAATATTAAGCCAATCATATTAACTACTTGGAGATTTATTGACAAAAAAGTATTCAAATCACACAACAAATTGAGGTGGAAAACTATCTCGCAATGTCATTGTTTGACAATCAGCAGTTAGCTCTTCAATATTTGTATATATTTAATATTTTATGCCCTAATTTTTATTTGATCTCCCTTATGCCCCGTATTTGGTTTCAACCATACCTATACAATTATTTTTTGACAATTATAATTAATCTTGACTATATTATCTTGCATTTGTAAACTTAGAATTGCCTATTTAAATACGCAAATTTAACATTGAATTATCTATGCATGAACAATTCCAATATAATCTTTCCTTGATATACTTTAAAGTATTTATTAAAAAAAAACATTGGGCATTATCCCAATCGCGCAATGCGCGTACAAAACTAGTATACTATTAAGAGCCAAAGAGTTAGGCCTATAATGGGTAAAAAAAATTAAGGTCAAATTGATTCATCGCTCCGGGAGCCACAGAAACTGGCCCAAAAGGAATCATCACTTTTGGGAATCGAACCCAGGTTATTTCAAAATTCTCCCCCACAAAGAGAGCTCATTTGCCACTTAAGCTACCCTGTTGGGTTTAGCATAATTAGTACTCTATTGACCTCTTATTAAATTAAATAATAATTTAGTAGCTAAAACAAAAAAATAATAATTATGCATTTCTTTAATTTAGAATTATGTGTCTACAATGCCTTTATTCAAAAAAAAAATATTCATTATCAATACATTAAATAAGAGAAATAATTTCATTAGTTATATTGTCTTTATTTTTCTCCAATATAAAAATTCTTTACATTCAAATTCATCAATTGATTATATTCGCTACATTGTCCCTACAATGTCTTTATTCAAAAAAAATAAATTATTCATTATCAATAAATTAATTAAGAGAAATAATTTCATTAGTTATATTGTCTTTATTTTTCTCCAATGTAAACTTTTTTTACATTCAAATTCATCAATTGATTGTATTCACTACATTGTCTATTATCTTTTTTGTGCACTATTTTTTAATTAAATATCAAAGTTATAATACGATATAATGCTATATATTTATTTACCAAGTATTTTATTAATACCATGAAAAAATTAAAAAAAATATAATTAAGACAATCATATTAACTACTTGAAGTGAGAAACTATCTCGCAATGTCCTTGTTTGGCAATTAGTAGTTAGCGGATTATATTAGCGGATTTGACAAGCGAATTATATCAACGATTGGTAAAAAGATATTTGAAAAAATTAGTTGTTTAGATTAACATGTACAATGACCTAAAGGTATAATAATAATAATAATAATAATAATAATAATAATAATAATAATAATTCTTTTTTAAATAATAATAATAATAATAATAATAATTTAATAAATGAAATAAAATTAAAAATAAATAAAACATATGGGAGCTGAACGTTCGACTCTCCTTAGTTTTGTCACTTTCCTCACATCGGTGGCAAAAGTGGCATGGGAGCCTTGAGGCTCCTATAATTAAAAGGAGCCTTAAGGCTCCAATTTAAAAATTAAGCTTGCCCATCCATTGATGGACGAGCAGTGAGCCAGCGAAATTGACTTTTCTTATTCAAGGAGTTGAAAGGGCTCTACAGTAAATATTTTTATTTTTTATTTATTTTTTATTTTTTAATATTGAGGTGTTTTGGAGAAATCATTCTAAAAAACGCTAAGTGAAAATATTGTAAATTGCAATATTTGTATTTTCAGTGGTTTGGAACAAATTGTTGCTTCAAACTGTTGAATAACCAAACACCTTCTTTAGCATTTTGATCTTTGGGTTATATCATATTTACCAATCATCCAATATCTTTGGGTTACATTATAATTAAAATTTTTAAATTTTTACTACATCTAAAGTCCTTAAATTAGGAATTTCTTTATCCATAATAATTTATTCAATAATAATGGTTGAACTAAATGAACGCGGAGCAAAACACCTAAAGGACTGATATCGTTGATTCATTCATTAATCTTGTATATATGTGCATTCATTAAATTTATTAAAACCCTTTGTAACAAAAATACTTGGTTACAATTTAAAAAAAAAAAGTTTAGTAACAATTATAATGAATCTTCTATAGTATATTGTATTCATATACTTTGAGTTACATATTTAAATAAACAAATTCGACATTAAATTACTTATGTATGAACTTCTCATATATAATCTTGCATTGATATACATTTAAATATTTATTTAATTATAAACATTGAGCATTAACTCATCATAGCGCGTGTAAAACTAGTTATAAATATAAAGAGTGGAAGTACACATGGACAATCCTAAAAAATTAGTCACTGGGATTATTATACTTTGAAATTATTTTTTGAATTGTTCTAAATAAATTAAATCTATTAGGACAATATTATTCATATTAGATTAGGACTATATTATTCGTGTTAGACTAGGATTCTATCTAGTATCTATATAAATGCTCTCTGTACTCTCTGACATCATCATTGAATACAACACAATCTATATTCTCATCTGATATCAGTTTCCAAGGTTTTCTCTCATGGAGCTAGGGTTTAGCGCATAAGAGTGTCGCTAATTACGATTGTTCATTGATGTGGTTCCATAATTACAATGAGCACTTGTTCGGCGACGACGGAATTCTGGCTTGACAAGTTTGGGCGGTGCGATTATTAATCTTCTACCTCCATGCAAATTATTAATCTTGTTCCACTAGATCAAATCATTCTGTGGTGATCATATGGCTCCAGAACAATCAAGGAAGCAAGGCCACCACCATAGCAATAGTAAGCATGTCGTCCGTGGAGTTACCACGGAACTCGCGGAAGAAGTCGACAATCAATGTGGCGACGGTAATCTTAATTGCCGTGGAAGCGGGTACCGTAACGATGGTAGTGGCAGTCTGTGTAACACCCCGAAATTTTGAAACTTTTAAAACTAATATGATAAAGGTAAATTCTCATAAAATCCCAAACAGAGCATTATAAGTGTATGGGGTGCTATGCCACATCTGAGCTGGAGAACTCAGATGCACAGGCTAAACTAACTAAATATCCTCAATACATCATCATGGCACGCAGGCCGAAAGGAAAGATTATCTATCTAATCCACGATCTTCTAGCGCGCTCTGGGATCTACACGTCTGTGCCAGAAAGCCAAATATATCTGTTCAGCGAGAGATGCTGGTAACCCACTCCAACGCGTTGAAATACAATATAGATAGATATATATAGATATATGAAAAGCATTTTGAAGCAGGAAGATATATACTTAAGAGACTCTAGCTTTAAAACCGGGAATAGACTCAGCAAATAAGGGCAAGCACACTAATCAATGATAACAGTTAAGTAGAAATAACATCATAAGGAATACGCATCTAAGGTCACAGTTCACTTTTCAATTCAGACACATCATCATTCAATCATCATTCATATCACATAATCGTTGATGGCGCCACGGGACCAATCGCATGCCCCGAACATGAGGGTTAATGCTTATAGCATTAACACGGCCCCGCAGCACCCTACCTCAGTACCGCGGTACGAGGGGAGTTGATTGCAACCAACCCTTTGAGAACCGCTGACGAACTCAACGTCGGACCACGATCCGACACACCGCTGACGCGCCCAGTCGGTGGACCGCGATCCCCTCTACAAGGGGGGACTTACGACCCTACACACCGTTGATGCGCACAATCGGTGGACCGTAGCGGACCAAGCCCGACACACCGCTGAGCTAAACTCAGTCGGTGGGCGAAGATCCTCAGAGACTACGACCCTACATACCGATGTCCCATCACTCGGTGGATCGCAGCCAGCCGTAGCCTTACACACCGCCTGATTACTCAGGTCGATGGACTACAGCCTTCCTCGGCTTGTTGGCCCCACACACCGCCTGTCGCGTCCAGGTCGGTGGGTCATATCACCGAGGCCCATGTGGACCTTCAGTCCTATATATAATCTTTATATACCTGACCGGTCTCTACCAGCCTGGTTAACAGTTGAGATGGTTCTCAGCCCATTCAACTGCCCGTATAGTGGACCTCAGTCCTATATAATATTTATATACCTGACCGATCTTAACCGACCTGGTTAACAGTTGGGATGGTTCTCAGCCCATTCAACTGCCCGTATAGCCCACTTGATCTTTAACCAAGTTGGGGTCATGCATCACGTAACACACAATAGCACATAATAACACATAGTAGCACATAGGGAAGGGGGAGACATATAATTAAGCTTACGTGTGATCATTCACATACTAAGAATAGTCCTAAGGGGTTCATACGACTTTCACCTAGGTCGATGGATTACCGATTCAACTAGCATGTAATTCCTAAGACTCTTTTATCCTACGAACGGCACCCGAAACATCAAACTAGACTCAAGCACGACAAGCGGGGTCCGTTGGGACGCCACGTGGAATGGGGAACATCAAACGGGGAAGCCGGGGACCCGGGGTGGGTAACGGACCAGCGGGTAGCCGGTGGGTGAGGGATCACCTGCCGGAGATCACTGCCTGGCAGCGGGTTGCCGGCCGGCGGACGCCTGCCCGGTGCCTGCCCGCTGCCCGGCGGTGCTCTTCGGGCAGCGGGTAGGTGGCGGGTACCCCTACCCCCACCTACCCCCCACTGACTCATTCATGACAAATTCGTCCCGGGATCCTTTGTGGAACCCGAAACCATACTTAGACACTTTTAAATGCAATTAACGACACCACGTAGTCAATTAATGGATCAAAAGCAAGAATCACGTATAACTCATCCTATCATGACTCCTAAACATAAGCAACGCCCGAACATGCGAATTCCCACCCAATTTACATCAAGAACATTATAACACAAATTCCCAATCCATCCTAGAGCTCTAATCCCTTCCAATTCATCAAAATCACAATTTATCTTTAACATCAAGAACTATCAAGATTTGTCAAGAATCATTACATCAACATCAAGAACCTCTTTTCATCTTCAAGATCATCAAGATTATCAAGAATACACACAAATCATCTTATCAATTATCAAGGATATTTCACAAATAGCATAGAGGAATTAATCAAGACACAAGCATATAGAGGGAGGCCAAGGAGAGAGATTATAGTGAAAAAAATAGGTTTTGTTGAGACATGGGTTATCTCTTAGCCTTAATTAATCATCCCTTGGCTATTAAGGTTCTTCCCTAAGATTTCCATATGTTTTGATCTCCCTAGGCTTGGTGGTGGGGAGTCCCTTGGGAGTTCTTTTGTGGTGATATTTATTGTGGTGTGACTTCTAGGTGCCTCCTATGTCCTTATATATATATATATATATATATATATATATATATCAGTGTTGTAAAACTCGGCCGCCTAGCCGCCTAGGCGCTAGGCGGCCACTTGCCTTGGAGTTTTGGCCTATAGGCGGCCAAAACTCGGTCGGCCGCTAGGCGGCCTGGGCGGTCAAACTCGGCCGAGTCGGTCAACTCGGCCGAGTCGACCGATTTCGTCCGATTTTGACCGTTTTGACCGATTTTGATCGATTTTGTCTGATTTTGACCGATGTTGTCTTTCATTAATTATTGATTTTAATATTATTATGACATTATGACTTATAAATTATCATTATTTCATTTATTTAGATGTATTATTTGAGTGAACGTTGAAAACAACCTCATTAAAATTGTCGAACTACAAGTCTGTCACTATTTTTTTTAATTTTTTTGGTGCCCGCCTAGCGCCGCCTAGAATCCGCCTAGGCGCCGCCTAGACCGCCTAGGCGCTAGGCGCTGCTCGGCCGCCCGACTAGCGCCTAGCGCCTACTGCAACCTTGATATATATATATATATATATATATATATATATATATATATATATATATATATATATTTAGGAGTCCTAATTAGGGTCTGAATGGTATGGGTTTACTAATTCTATTCCTTATAGGATTAAGGACTTGTTTTAGGGATAAGGGTCCATGGTCCATGGTGGACCATATTAATTAATTAAAGAGAATCCTAACCATAATCTGAATAGTAAAGGTATACTTTCTTTATTCCTAATAGGCTTATGACTCTAGTTTAGGCAGGGGTCCACGATCCGTGGTGGACCACGTTAATTAATTAAAGGGATTTCTAATAAAATTAAATCCTTTTTAATTATTATTAATGGAATTAATTAAATAATTAATTCGAGATTAAGGGCCGTAACACGGGGTGTTCCAGTCTGCACCAAGGTCAGCAACATGACGGACGTGACTTTAATGAACCGTGTCAAATTTGTAAAGGTTTCGGTCACACGGGAGCTAATTGTTTTTGGTGCTATGATGAACCGTGTCAAATTTGTAAAGGTTTCGGTCACAGGGGAGCCAATTGTTTTTGGCGCTATGATGATCCATGTCAAATTTGTAAATGTTTCGGTTACACGGGAGCCAATTGTTTTTGGCGTAATTCAGGGGCTTTGGGTTCTCAGCGTTTTTCACCCTCCCCGGCTCCTCAGGCGAATGTAGCCATTTCTGGTGATGATTCAGGTGGTCTACATGAGTGATTTCCTGATACTGGTGCTACCAACCATGCTACGCCCAATTCTTCTTTGTTGACCTCTGCGACGGGTTATGATGGCTCTGACACTCTTCGTGTTGGCAGTGCTACAGGTTTGCCTATTGTTAATGTTGGTTCAGCTTCGTTAGTCATTAATTCTAGATCTTTTAAGTTAAATGATGTTTTGCGTGTTCCTAATCTTTCTAGTTCATTATTATCTGTCCAGCGTTTTGCCAAAGATAATAATGTTTTCTTTGAGTTTCACCCACTTTGTTTCTTTGTGAAAGACATTTTGACCAAGAAAGTCCTATTTAAAGGGCATGCATCTGGTGGCCTGTACTCCTGGCCTGCGTCCTCTCCTGCTCTAGCTGCATTCATTGCTGCGCGTTCCTCTTTTGTCTGGCATATGCGGTTGGGGTATCCGCATTCTAGAGTCTTACGTAAAATTTTGGAGTCTTCGTCTATTAGTCATTTTAATTCTAAAGATCTTCCCAATGTTTGTTCTTCTTTTCAATTGGGAAAATCATCTCGTTTTTCATTATCTCGTGTTGAAACTACTAGTACACATCCTTTAGAATTAATATATTCTAATATTTGGGGCCTTGCGCCGTTACTTTCTGCAAATGGCTTCAAATATTTTGCGGCAGTTCGGATTCCGGATCGCGGTGTCTCGGATGATGTTTCGGCCGGCGATGAGCACATTGCCGAGGCTGTTGAGGCTGCCACGGGAGGTGCCGAGCAGTCCAAGTCCACTGAACGGACTGTCTCGGACCGTCCCGCTTGACAGCGCGGCAGGCCGCCAGGGACCACCAAGCGTGGTGCATCCGTCCCTCTGACGCACGGTATGGCCACTCGGAGTACAGGTCCGCATGAGCATGTCGCCTTGGCTTCTACCGTTGTGCCCGAGCCAACTTGTTATTCTCAGGCGGTTAAGTTTGTAGAGTGGCGTGATGCAATGGACTCGAAATTTAATGCATTGGTTCAGAATGATACATGGCGTCTTGTTCCCTTTGAATCTAGTATGAATGTTGTTGGATGCAAGTGGGTGTTCAGAACCAAGAGAAAGACCGACGGTTCGGTTGAGCGTCATAAAGCTCGGTTGGTTGCTAAAGGTTTTAATCAAGTTGCTGGAGAAAACTTCTTTGAGACTTTTAGTCCTGTAGTAAAACCGACTACGGTACGTATTTTGTTATCCTTAGCTATTTCCCGCAGTTGGACTATTCGTCAACTTGACATTCATAATGCATTCTTGAATGGAAAATTGGCTGAAACAATGTATATGCGCCAACCACCTGGCTATGAGGACAAGCCACTGTCCGGTCATGTGTGTCTGCTTCACCGATCTCTATATGGGCTTAAGCAGGCACCTCGTGCCTAGTTCATCACGCGATTGCATGATTATCTGGTTTCTGTGGGCTTCTCGCCTTCTAAAACAGATGTTTCTTTGTTTATTTACTTGCATGATAATATTCAATTGTATTTTCTTGTCTATGTGGATGACATTTTAATTATGGGTTCTGATTCGGAACGTGTTGCTACACTGGCCAATAAGTTGGAACTTGAATTTAAAGTCCGTGATATGGGTGTTCCATCTTTCTTTTTGGGAATTGAAACTGTTCAATCATCTACTAGTATGCTTTTATCTCAGTAGCGTTACATGAAAGACATTCTGAAACGAGCAAGTACGGTTGACTGCAAACCGGTAACCACGCCAGTTTCACTTACCAAACCCACGGATGGTCCTGTGGTTCCCTACGCAGACCTGACTCACTACCGCAGTCTTGCAGGAACCCTACAGTATCTTACGGTCACCCGTCCTGATCTGTCCTATGCTGTTAATCGTCTGTGCCAGTATATGCATGCTCCTACCACTGCGGATTGGACGGCCTTGAAGAGGGTTCTGCGCTATGTCAATGGCTCTCTCAATCTTGGTCTTCACATATCTTGTTTTGACTCTCTTGATATTCATGCTTATTCTGACTCAGATTGGGCTGGCAATCCGGACGATAGAAAATCTACAAGTGGTTTTGCTGTTTTTATTGGGAAGAATCTTATATCTTGGGTATGTCGCAAACAACGGATAGTGGCTCGTTCCTCGACTGAAGCCGAATACAAGGGGTTAGCTGATGTCTCTGCTGAAGTCACCTGGCTTGTTTCTCTACTGAGGGAAATCGGCTTCCCACCCGTGTCTGCGCCAAAGCTGTGGTGTGACAACTTAGGGTCAACTTATTTATGCGCTAATCCTATCTTTCATGCCCGCACGAAGCACATTGAGATTGACTACCATTTTGTTCGCGATAAAGTAGCCAAGAAGGAGATCCAAATCAACTTTATCTCAACCAAGGATCATATAGCTGATATTTTTACTAAAATTTTATCTACTTTACGTTTTAATTCACTCCGTCACAAGCTCAATTTTTTTGGCTAGCCAACCTTGTGCTTGAGGGGGAGTATTAGGATTATATTATTCATATTACACTAGGACTATATTATTCGTGTTAGACTAGGATTCTATCTAGTATATATATATATATATATATGCTCTCTGTACTCTCTGACATCATCATTGATTACAACACAATCTATATTCTCATCAAATCAACGTGTGCCATGTCAAAAAAAAAAATGAAATTTAACAAATACACATAATATTGATCATTTAGTGTTGGATGTATCTTGATCGATTTTTTTCCTCTAAAATCTAAAAACATAATAAGTGACTAAGTGTGGATAAAGGTTATACCCTTCATTTATGTCCGTTTTCTCTGTTAAGTTTTATGATACATTATGCTATAAATGTTGTACTATAGAATATTTTGGACAAACATACTCCTACCGTTATAACTTCCGTTATTTTTTCCACTATTGCTACCATACACATGCATCCACCATATATTTTCTTATTTTCAATGATAATAATAATAATAATAATAATAATAATAATAATAATAATAATAATAATATATTGGGGTTATACGTTAATTATTTTTTAAAATATAAATATTAAATTTATAGAAATATTTCATTATTATTATTATTATTATTATTATTATTATTATTATTATTATTATTATTATTATTTACAATAATTTAAATATCTAAAATCTAAGTAAACTTAAAATTTTAATATAAAATATTAATATTGAGCACTTTTTTTTTGCGCATAAGAAATGCTAGTTATTAAAAATGGGTTAAGGAAGTGGGAAAGAGGCAAGTGGTATAATTAAGTGTGGGCTATCATGTATGATTGGATTGATTTGGATCACTCAACTTTATCCAAAACAAATTTAAAATTTCTTATACATATAGTTTATATTTTTACCGTACCTCAAAGTAATTGCGACATGCCTTCTTCTTATATTTATGATTATTACATTACAAAATTTTATCTCTTGTATATAATAATAGATATTTTATATTTGATAAAATTTGGAAAAAGTAAATAACATATTCTTCGCAATTCATTGTCTTTTGTAAAGTATAACATCATATCATCAACTACGTACAATAATTTTGTTTTAAAAAAATATATAGTGGCAATAATGATATATAATTTAATAACATTTAAAGTCACTTTGTGCCACTAGACCATAAGCTCATGGACAATTAATTTGCATTTATTTATAAGAAACATTCTTCTCATATAATCACACATATTCAAATACTAATATTTTTTTTATGCGCGATGCGCAAAAAATAGGTGTCTAATATTAGTACATTATATTAAAATTTTAAATTTATTTAGATTTTAGATATTTAAATTATTCTAAATAATAATAATAATGTAAATTATTTTTATAAATTTGATATTTATATTTTAGCTAATAATTAACATATAACTCAAATATATAATGTGTATATATTATTATTAATGAAGAAGATAAGAAAATATATTGTGGATACATGTGCATGGTAACAATAGTGAAAAAGATAACTGAAGTTATAACGGTAGGGTATGTTTGTCCAAAATATTTTAACGTACAACTTTTATAGCATAATGTACAAAAAAAAACTTAACGGAAAAAGCAGACATAAATGAGGGGTATAACTTTCATTCACAATTCTTATGTTTTTAAATTATATCCACCAATTAATACCTATCAAAACTATTAAATTATTGTAGGAGTGTATGGCAAAATACTACTTACTTTGTTTCATTTTATGCTCTTATTTTTAGTATTTTTTTTTTCCAATTTTTAAATTTAATTTTCTTTTGTGTTTTAATAGTATTTTTAGTGTGATTTTTAAATATATAAATTTTATATATTAATACATTAAATTTAATATTATGAAAAATTGAATTGTAAGTAACTTAACTCAAAACATGTAAACCGCGTCAAACTTGCGAAATGAGATGAATAAAGTATAATAATTTAATATAATTGTCATAAAATATAAAATAAGAAAAAAAAACTTCACCAAATTTTAAATATATTTGTAGTTTATATGTATTTATGAGAAGATATAAATTGTAGATTTGAATTTTCCTCCAATAAATAAAAATAATAATTATACAAATTTATTTTATAAAATATTGGAATAAGGGTCAAATAAGCCATCCAACTACACACCAAAATGCAATTAGGCGACTGAACTCAAAAAACCTACAGTTAGGTCCCTGAACTACACAAATTCATTCAATTTAACCTAAAATGCCTTGTTTACTTGTTAATGTGATGACGTGTCGGTTTTTTTATTTAAAATTAATTTTTAAAATTTTATTTTAATAATTATAAATAAAATAATTTGTTGGTCCCGGTAGGGTCGAAATGAGAGTCTAGAGGGGGGGGGGGGGGTGAATAGACTCAATTCGATTTTTACAGAAATAACTCTTTTCGGGGTTATTACGCAGCAGATTTGTTAAACGAGTTTTATATTGCTTTGCACTGTTTGTTGCTTTATGAAAACTTTCGGTTTAAGAGGATATGATATGCAATGCACGAAAGTAAAGCAGAGAGTAAATAGAGAGAGAGAGAGAGAGAGACGAGAGATTTTTATAGTGGTTCGTCCAACTGTGCCTACTCCACTCTTCTTTCACAACTCGTGAAAGGTTTGCACTATCACTCCTAGTACAAACTATATCTAGCTAGCTTCCGTGATCACTAAGCCAAACAGCTACTTGAAGGTTTTTCAACTCCTAGAGTTTACTCCGCCTCTATCAACGTCTTCTTCAGAGTTGAGGGTTGGAAGAAAAGATCTGCGTGGTTCTCCAACAGGTTGAAGTCTTGGCTGACTGGTTGAATGCTAGATGATCAACGTATATAAGATGCAAGACTTCTTCAAGGTTGTGAAGGTGAAAACTGATAATTCTTCTTGTAAACTTCACACCTTGAAACACTGGTTTTCAAAAGCTTAGGAGAGTGAACTTGTATAAGGAGCTTTTGTATATGTATAATCAGTTGATATAAAAACCAGCACCTTCTATATTGGAGAAGATATGTATTTATAGGAGAGAAAATATCCATCCGTTGGAGGGAGATGATATTTCAAACCTATGGACCAGTGGGTAAAAACCGGAGAGCCTGGTGCATTTAATGCTCCATTAAATGTGGTTGTACCATGTAGTCGTTGGAGGCAAGAACTTCTGCAAGTTTTGTCTTCTAGCTTTGAAAAGATGTACAATGGCATTTAATGCACCTTGATTAATGTGCTCCTTATTCTTAGGATAACTTGTTCCTAGGATGATCCATCAGCTGAGACATAGACAACATTCTTCTTGAATTGTGAGAAGATGGATTGTCTTGGCAGTTTGACCGTAGACATAACGTCTCTTCACGAAAGATTGCTTTCATCCTTTGTTGGTAGCTGTAAAGGATTATATCTCCATTTGTGGTCTATCCGAGATGTAGCTCTGCTTTAATCATTTGATCTACTTTCGTTCAAACACACCTAACTAAAAGATCATAACTCGGTTTCGTGTGTTTGACTATCTTAACACGAAGTACACAGTGAGTTATGATACCTTTCGTCTAGAACGAAGGTAGCAAAAGAAATGATAAAAAGTTAGAGGTCTACAATCTAAGTTACATTAGTATCATCAAAATCTTAATACATATGTTCCTAACAATTTCCCCCTTTTTGATGATGCCAAAACCTATACTCTACTTATAAGGCTGATAATTATCCCATAAAGGATTTTTCATTTCAAAACAGCCAACTAGGAGAGTTTACATTCAGTTTCTAAGAATTTTTTAAAAAATACAAATAATTTGCACAAGTAACTTAGATAGAAACACGATAGTTTGAACAAAGGATGACTTTTATATAAAGATAAAAACACTTACAAAATGGTTGAAAGCATAGATGAAGAACTTTTACGTATCTAAAAGTTTTGCCTTCTGTTGCTGAGCTTCCTTTCGTTCTTTGTCATCTCTTTCCTTTTGTTGCTTGAGCATCCTATCCATGTTGATGTCTCAGTTGATCAAGTTTCTGAACTTTTGGATAAGGTTTTCTTTTACAAGGTCTTCATATTTTCCTTTGATGTTGCAGCTTACATAATTGTTGTATGCTTCAAGGATGTTTCTTCCTTCAACAATTCTAAGATTCCACCAGGTAATGAGCTCAAACGAATTCATTCCCTCATTGTAATTCTTTCCAGCTTCTGTGTGAACTTTGAAGGCAGCATTGTATTTAACTCCTGGTTCTGCATCTTTACCAACCTTTGTCACATCCTTTATCTTTTCTTTGATTCTCTCACGTTTAATCAATTCATGCTCTCTTGCAAGTCTCGCCTCTTCTTGTTTGTTCCACAACTCTAGATTTGCCTTCTTGATTTCTTCATTTCTTTGGCTTTGATAGACTTGTCTAGAGTAGTTGTCTTTCCTCTTCATCCATACAGGTATATTGTATCCTTCAAATTGCTTTCCACTTCCTGCTTCGTACTGTTGGTAAGTAACGAAGTTGCCTGTGGCATCCATGGTTACATTTTCATTTCGCATCAGTTTTTGACGAAGATTCTTCTTCTCTCTGTTTGTCTTTCCACGAAATGTAAACTCCGAGGTAGAACCAAAAGATTGACGAGGTCTGATAGGATGTTGTCTGGATCTTGAGAGAGGCTGTTGTCGAGACCAAGATGCAGGAGGTGTAGATCTCGTGTTCCTTCCTTCATCATTTCTCGTGGTTCTTGGTGAGGATCTCGTGTTTCTTTCTTCATTAGGGCGAGATGGTGATCGATTTCTGTTCTCGTCCTCATCATCATCGTTTCTTTTCTTTTCCCCCTTTTTGGCATCAGCACATGGGGAGCCAGAGAACTTGGACAATTTGTCAACTGCAATAAGCACATCTTTGACATATTCGAGAATTTGGAGCTGATATTCTCCCATCCGAAACATGTTGTCATGTCCTAAATCGACCTTTGTGCAAGCGAGGTCAACTCTCTCTTTGAGTCCGAACTGTGAAAGTTTGAGAGTGTGTTGTTCCTTAGCAATTTTGTCAAGAAGATGACTTTGACGGTGGAGTTCTTTTGCAAGCTTTTCATGAGGATTTGAAGTCGAAGAACTCGGTTGCTGTTGAGAAACAGTTTTCATAAATTGGTCCATCTTGGTTGACAGGTCTGCTAGAGTTCGACTGTCTTGCTCTCGATCAAGTAGATACTGTTGATATATAAGTTCGGCTTGATGGACTGTGTTCAACATTTGATGCATGATGTTTTCGGGATCAAGAGAGTCGAGATAACAATTTCTGTGGTCGAGAGCACCTTGATGTTCTCGTGGTGATGCTTCCAGTTTGCCATCACGAGGCAATGCGTCCGTTTTGCCATCACCTGGATTTGTATCATTTCGACTGTCTATTGGTGGAGGTGCTGAAAGAGCAGAGTTATGCGAAGGAGTTCCTTTGCTTTGGGATGAGTGAGGTGTGGGTGATCTTTCGTGCATGGTTTCAGTGTTTCCTATGATAGGAGATTCACTATCATCACCATCATCATCCGAATCGTCATCATCGTCATCATTTTCTTCATCATCATCATTTGCATCATCAGCCCCATCATCATCTCCATTATCATCTTCATCTCCGTTATTTCCTTCATTCGAAGAGTCATTTGCACCAGAGTCATCCTCACTACTGTCGCCTTCTTCATTTGTTCTTTCGTCTTCGGTAGCATCTTCAATTTCCTTTCCATCTTCGTCCTTGGATCCGTTGACATTGCAAGCCGGATCATTTTGATGAGTCTTCTCTAACTCTGTTTTGACTTTGGACAATAGGAGAGCTAATCTGAATTCCTTCATTTCTTCTTCAAAGACTGGATCTAGAGGCGGCTTTTTCAGTTCAATGCAAATGGGAACCTTTTCTTTTCCCAGAGTGCGATTGGTCACTTTGTATGAATAAACTCGATTTATAGTCTCGAGCCTTGTTGCGTTGTAGACATTTCGTGTGCCAAGCCACTCGAGAGCAACATCTTCTTCATCCTTTATTTCTTCAAATGTTTCGAGAAATACCTGGAGAGGTGAAGTTCGCCACTTTTGCCACTGCATGACTCTCTGGAAGTCAGTTTCAATTGAAAGACGAAGTAATTGATCTCGTGTTGGGGGAGGATTTTGATCATCTTTTGGCTCAAGTGCAACCGCTTGTGTCTCTTCTAGTAAGATAGGATCTTGTGTGAGACCTAAGTTTGGAGCAGTTTCGGAATCAGGCACCACTTTTTTCGGATTAGTTTCAGGCATTGGAATCACTTCTCTAGTCTCGGCTGGCAAACCAGGTTCTTGTGGGAGACTTAAGTGATTTGAAGGTTGTGATAAACTTTCGTCCTCTTCTACCGTAGCAGGTTCTTGTGTCAGAGTAGGAATTATCTGCTCTGCATGAGTAGGTTCTTGTGGAAGGGAAGTTTCGGTGGCGGGTGTTGAGATAACATTCGGATCAATGACCACTTCTCTCGTCTCTTCTGCAAGCCAGGTTCTTGTGGGAGACTTAAGTGATCAGAAGGAGTTGGAAGATCACAGATATCCTTTTCCATCTCAGCAGGTTCTTGTGTCAAACTCGGGTTGAGTTGCTCTGCTAAGACGGGTTCTTGTGGTAAGGTATTCGGCGTTGCGCCTTCTATACTTGCAGATCTAGTCTTCCGCTTCTTCGATGCTTTCCGAGATGTGTCCCTTTGCCTTAAACTTTCTTCCCCCTGAGAAGATGCAGATTTCTTTTTCAGCTTTTCTTTCAAGCTGGACGGAGGAGGAGGAGGAGCTAATCTGGCCATTATCTCATTTGCTTTCTCAATTGTAGGTCGAAGATGACCTTTCGGTGATTGTGCAAGGAGAGATTGAGTAACAACTTCTTCTTCAGATGAGTCTTCAATGACACCAGGTTTTGAAGTCGGGTTCGAGATTGAGGGTGTCTTTTGTGCCTCATTTTTCTCGGTATCAACAAGAAATTTCGGGTCCGATGGTATAGCTACAGGCTGAGCTTCAGCTGGATCTTTCGTTGTAGATTTGGAAGAAACCTTTTCCTTCTTTTGTCGCTTCGGCTTGGGCTGATCATCATCGGAGTCTTTGGCCTTTTTGGACTTTCGTTTTGACTTTACGAATTCCAATGATAGTCCCAATTCCAGGGCTTTCTATTTGTCATAACCCGAAGGCTTCGACTTCATATGACATACTTTCGGACTAGGGAGGATACCGTCTCGAAGAGGAACTTTTTGCTTGGTGAGAAGATGACTTACGAGAAATCCGAAGCCAATCTTCTTTGGGATGTCTCCTGGTGACAATCGTCCATAAGTGATGATGTGTCGAAGTTGATTGGAAACAACTTTCGACCAGTCCACCTTGTAACTGTGAAGGAAGGCATGAAGCATTTTTAGCTTATCTTTTGTGACATCATCCATTCCAGATGTCTTGTGCTCCACTATTTTGTTGAGGATATCGACTGTAAATTCATAGTCAAGACGAGGCCATTTCTTCTTCAAGGGCCAAGTGATTTCCACACAGGTTGGTCCGTGCTTGTTCCTGATACTTTCATAGAATGCACCTTGATCGTAGTAGTACCCGGAAAGGTCCGAATGATATGTCTCATCACGATCTGGAAAGTTGAAAGCTTGCTTTACATCCTCAAAAGTCAACGTTATGGCAGTGTCATTTACTTCAGATGAGATTTTAGAGCCATCGGCGGATACTGTGGCATTCAGATATAACTGAGCAACGTCCACCGAAAACCAGAAGGTGTAGAGATGAGTTACAAAGCTGTATAACCCACTGTCCTATAGAAGATGAATGACTTTCTCCCAAAAGGACTTGTCAAGAACATACTGGAGAAAGCCGTGTGCATCCCACATACATCCACCAATGATGAAGGGAACTCTAGATTGTATAAAATTGATATCGGAAGTTGGAAAGCTTGGTAACATCAATGTCGACGTCTCCTGTTCAGCATCCGACGCCGTTGTTTTGGATTTCTTGGCCATGTTGTCTGATATGAAGGTCTGGGTTTTCTGGGTTTGGAAGAGGAGTTTGATAACCAAAGGGAGAGTTTTGAGTATTGAGTTTAGAGAGTATTGGAGAGGTTTTGAAGACGGAGGGAAAAAGTGAAATAAAGATGGTGGATTAGGTTAAAAAGGGGAGGTTTTTCAATGGGTTGTCTCATGGGTCAAGTTGTTCATCCGGGTAAACCGGACTTGTATTTGAATTTGAATGAAAGTGACTCTACCAATAAGGTAATCTGATATGGTAAGAGGTTCTGATAAGGCCAGTATCAGATCAATTTTGATCATTCCCAATTAAATATGAGAGAGAAAAGCACTTGAGTGCAAACACCCGCATTTAATGTCTGTCGCATCGATTGACATGGGATCATGGGGTAGTGGGCCGAAGTTTGTGGCCACACGATCTCTCCTACCAACCTCATCGAACGGTTAGGGGTGTAACCTTTCTTCTCCAAGTAACCGTCAGTTCATTTAACGCCTAAGAGACGTGTGATCTTTTACGAGAATCAAATAAAGATTCTATTGTTGTTATCAACTGGTGAAAGTTTCGGGTAAGGAAGTTTCATGTTGAAAGGTTCGCTGATAAAAGAGAGAGCACACGAACATGGAGATGATTTATTACAAAGACGAATATAGAGAATATTACAATCATCTCTCGTCCTACTCCATTACACAAGACAACTACATCCTTAGGTTCTCTTCACCTTCTTTTTGAGCTGTTCCTCTTCAGTCTCTCGGGCATTCTTTTCAAAGAAGTCCTTCCAGATGGTGTAGTTTGGATCATCCTTGAAAGCATGCAGCGTAAGAGGGGATGGACCAAGTGGAGGATGATTGTTCTTGAGGATAGCCAAGGGGAGCTTCTTGGCAGAAGAACCATGGGAGCTATCTCCGCGCTCATAAGAAAGACTGAGTGATTTGAGCATCTCTTGGATCTCCTTCATGTCTTTCTTCAGCAAGGCTACAAAGGAAGAGATCTTTTTCTTTCCCTTATCCATTTCTTCAAGATATAGAATGATCATACCGTAGTCAGGCGTGACTATATATATAGGCGAAAATGGCCATTCATTTAGAGGTATGACACATAGTCCATATGTGAAAGACTTAACACGATAAATGGAATCAATCTCTGAAAAGAGTATTTATGATTCCCAAGATTTCTGAAGAGATTCCTGAGATAGATGGGACAGGATATGCTCAAAAGATATACAGCACGTTTGGTTCACGGAATGAATTTTGAGGTAATAGGAATGCTATTCCATAAGGAATGGAATAGGCAAGGAATAGAATAGGAATTGTATTCTATTGTTTGGTTCGCGGAAGGAATAGACTTTAGGAATTATATTACAGTGTTTGGTTGATTTAAGGAATAGAAATGAAATATGTTTTAAAAGACATAAATACCCTTATAAAAATATGTGATGGTGGCGATGGTGACGGTGGTGGTGGCGGTGGTGGTGGTGGTGGTGGTGCTGGGGTGGTAGTGGTGGAGGTGGCAGTGGTGGGGGCGACGGTGGTAGTGTTAACGGTGACGGTTGTGGCAGTGGTGGTGGGGGCAGCGACGGTTGTGGCGGTGGTGGTGGTGGTGGTGGCGGTGGTGGTGCTGGGTGGTGGTTCTGGCGGTGGTGGTGGTGGTGGTGGTGGCGGCGGCGGCGGCGATGGTGGTGGCGGTGGTGGTGGAGGTGGTGGCGGTGGCGGTGGTGGTATTGGTGGTGGCGGCAGTGGTGGTGGCGGCGGTGGTGGTGGGGGCGGTGACGGTTGTGGCGATGGTGGTGGTGGTGGCGGCGGCGGAGATGGTGGTGGTGGTGGCGGCGGCGGCGGTGATGGTGGTGGTGGCGGCGGGACGATGGTGGTGGTGGCGGCGGCGGTGATGGTGGTGGCGGCGGCGGCGGTGGTGAAGTAGGATATATATATGATAAAAAAAAATTAGGTTAAAGAAGGGGTAAAAAAGGAAATATATTCTAAAATCTATTCCTGAGCGTTCAGTAATAGGCTAATACCAGGGGGGCCCTAGTAATAGATATTACCTTATTTGAGGTAATAGGCTATTACCAGGAATATTATTCCTGGTAATAGAAATGGTTACCAAACAACAGAATAGGCCTATTACCGGGAATGTTATGCCATTCCCGGCCTATTCCGTGAACCAAACGGGCCAATAGTGAATCAAATAAAGATTTACTTATCTTTTATCGTCATTGCTCATAGCAATAATTCGTGTTGCGAAACAATTAAAGTTTTGATCATTTAGAATTAACACGCAACGAGAAGATTTTATTAATGATGGCCATAGAGAGACATAAGATGCGAGTACATTAGAACATATTACGTGAAAGAAGATTACTTCTTCGCTTTTCCTTTCGTGTTTTTGCTTTCTCCACTCCTTTGTGCCATCATTTTTCCTAGCTCCTGTCGTAACCATTTTGCAATCTTGGTGGTTTTCGATCCAGAAGGGAGATTGGATTTCGGCCTTGCTTCGCTGCTTGTGTCAGATTCACTCGCATGAGTACTCAGGTACATCAGATAATCACGGTCAGCAAGATGGTTCTTCCAGTCTTCAACGGAGGGAAAATTTGTTCCTCCTTTTACTGGTGGGGGAGCTTCATGTAGATCAGCAATGGGGGTTTCTTCAGAGTCAGAGATGAGGGATCCATCATCACTACCAAGATGTTCACTGATGAGAGATCTAGAGATCTAGTGGAGCGTTCATGCTATTTCCAGGATACAGATCGCGTTGCTCTTCTCTTAACTTTCGGGCAGTTTCTTTTTGCTTTTGAGTCTGCAATCGTGTAACTGGCCTGCGGGATGCCATGAACAATTTGTTTATGAGACTCAGAGAGAGAATGAGAATGTGTGAAATTTTTGTTCACAACCCACGTCTTTTTATAGCGGAGATTGAATGATGATTCGCATTGAATATAATGGGCATTGAATGACCATTCAATGTCTTTGTGTTAGTCATCGAGCCATTCATTTCAGTTTTGACTAATAACGCGTGATTCAATAATGACCACTTAGAATATATTCCATAGGAGACTGTGCATCTGGCATTTTTGGTTCTTAAACAAAATAAAATAAATCAAATAAAGATTTATTCCTCTGAGAACACAAGACTAGAACATGACAAGCCCAAAAATTTATTCCAAGACGAGAGAGCAGTTATTCAAGGATAGAACGTTAGAACGTTACATCTTAAGATATATTGAGAAGAAACTACTTCTTCTCTTTTCCTCTCCCCGCCTTACTGGATTCCCCCTCATCCTTTCGGGTATTCTTCTTTGGTGTAGAAAAGACAGGGCGAGATGAGCCAACAGATGATCTCGTTTCGTCATGAGAGACTTCCTTTAGATATCCGTAGAGCTCGGACTCTCCATCATACGTTCTGAAATAGGTGCGGAGATCTTTGTCAAGGTGTGGATTGTTCCAAGCTTCTTCAGATAAAAGCCCCTTTTTTACAACGGGAGGAAGTGCCTCTTTAGGATCAGCTTTGGGGGTTCTTCATCAGTGTCATACGTGATGAATCCGTCATAATTCGTGGGTTCTGAGTCTGATGATACGTCTAATGGAGCACGCATGCTGTTTCCTGGATATAGATCACCCTGTTCTTCTCGAACAAGGCGAGCCCTCTCTTTGATTCTCCTTGTTGCGTCTCTGGTGATGGGCTTATGAGGTGCCATTGTAACCAAATTTTTGAGATGATGCTAAACCAGCTATAGCAACCTCTTTTTATAACCAGAAATGTGAGATATCCATTCAATGTATTCAACGTAGCACTGATATCCTTGATGAAATCTTAATGTCATTCAGAGTTACGGTTGACGTGTCCTCCACAGATTGGTAATATAAGCATCTTGTCAAAATCAGAGAGATTAATTCCCGTGATCTTCGTAACTAATTAAGGCCCATAGAATTTAAGACCATAAAATTCCACATGACTCTCAAGTTCCGGTTTGAACAATTAATGAGATGTCATTTCAGAATTCAATTAAATCGTTGACCAGATGTGCAATGTTTCAGCATTTTGAGGTCTTGGTCAAGAGGCTCATTAAGACTAGCACCCAGAAGCAAGGTTGTAAAAATCGGCCTAGGCGGCGCCTAGGCGCCCCTAGGCCTTGCCGTTTTCACTAGTAGGCGGTGAAAACTCGCCCAGCCGACTTAGGCGGTCAAAGTCGGCCTAGGCGGTCAAAATCGGCCGGGTCGGTCAACTTGACCGAGTCGGCCGATTTTGACCGAATAAATTCAATTTTATTATTTTTTTTGGATTTTTTGCTCAAAACGACGTCGTTTTGAGCAAAAAAAAACCAAAAAAAAAATAAATAAATTTATTGAATTGTCAAACTGAAGTAAACCCTAGCTCAAACTCCCCGACACTTCTTTTCTTCTTCATCTCTTCTCTCCGTCGAACTCTTCACTCTCCAACGTGCGATTGTGCGAACAGATGCCCGTCCGGCGTCAGTCGATGCTCCAGCGTGCGAGACGAACTGAAGCTCCGGTGTGCGTCTGCTGAAGTGCCGAACTGAAGCTCTGCTGCTCTGGTGTCCGCTGCTGAATTATCTCACTGCCGTGATTGCCGTCTTCCGTCCGTCTTCCGTCTGCTTCTAAGTTCTACCTCACTACCGTCTGCTCCTTCCTCACTGCTGCAACTCTCTGTAAGTTTTTTTTTTGTTTGTTTTATTAATTTCTTAATTTGTTATTTACTTATTTTTGCTATTAGCCAGTAAGCTATTATCTATAATTAAATATTCTACACAATTACACATAGACATACACCAAGCAGTATTAACTATTAAACCAGTAACTAGTAAGCACTGTGCAGTATCTATAGACTATAATTCTATATTCTATAATTTCTTATCAAGATTCATTTCATATTTGTAATTTGTCTTTATTTGTTAATTGACTAATTGTTACTTCAATACTTTGTTAGTCAAAATGCATGAATTATGATTCAATGATGAATTGATGATTATTGATTTAGTGATAGATGTTCGATGGAGAATTTTGGATTATAAATTTGTTAATTGTAAATGTGAAATGATGTGTAATTTGTTAACTAGTAATTTTATTGTGTAATGTACTAAATTACTAATGTGTATGTTTTTTTAGTGATAATGGCTTCATCAAGTGCTTCGGTTACTCAAAGTATTGGATCTTCGGAAGCATCCACACTTAAAAGGAGATCAAATGATGTAGGATGGGATTATGGTAGCTTAGTTGATGCAAAAAATTTGGATAGAGTAAAATGTTTGTTGTGCGGGAAAGTTTTATCCGGTGGAGTGTATAGAATAAAAGAGCATATTGCTCATATACAAGGAAATGTTGCTCCATGTTCTAAAGCTACTAAAGATGATCAACTTAAGTGTAGGAATGCAATCAATGAAGCGAAGATGAGAAGGAAAAATAAAAAAGTTAGTGAAGATAATTTAAGAGCCGGGGTGAACATTGATAGTAGAAGTGAGTCAATTGATGTTGACGAGTTGCAAGGGTCTCTTGGATCTATGAAGCCACCACGTTCACTTGGCCCAATGGATAAGTTTGCAAGTGGCATCAATCCCGATCCTTCAATGAATTTAGGAAAGACATTGCAACAACAACGTATTGATGGTGCACTATAGAAGGAAAGGACAAATAGAGTGAAAGAATATATATGTAGATGGGCATATGAGGCCGCTATTCCTTTTCATGCATTTGAAAGAGATAGCTTCAAGATGATGTTAGAAGCAATTGGACAATTCGGTCCCGGAGTTGAATCACCAAGTAGATATGAGATGAGTGAAACATTCTTGAAAAAAGAAGTTGATAAAGTGAAAGAGTCTTTGAAGATACATGAAGAGGAGTGGAAGCAAAATGGATGCTCAATCATGACGGATGCTTGGACCGATAGAAAGAGAAGAAGTGTAATGAATTTGTGTGTGAATTCAAGTTTAGGCACCGTTTTCCTTTCTTCTAAAGAATGTTCACTTGATTCACACACAAGTGAATATATTTATGAGTTTGTTGAGCATGGCATTGAACAAGTTGGAGTTGAAAATGTTGTTCAAGTTGTCACGGATAATGCCTCAAACAACATGGGAGCTTCAAAGTTGTTGAAAGAGAAGAGGCCAACCATCTTTTGGACTCCTTGTGCCACCCACACGATAAATCTAATGCTTCAAAGCATTGGAAATCTCTCAAGGTACAAGAAAGTCCTTGATCAAGCAAAGGCTTTAACGATCTTTATTTATGCTCATCACAAGACTTTGGCAATGATGAGAACTTTCACAAAGAAGAGAGATATAGTGAGGCCCGGTGTGACTAGATTTGCATCTTCATTCCTTACTTTGCAAAGTTTAGCCGAGAAGAAGATTGAATTAAGGGCAATGTTTTCTAGCAATGAATGGGAGGCATGTAAATTTTCCAATATGGCTAAAGGGAAGGTAGCACACTCAACCGTAACGAGTATGGGATTTTGGCAAGGTGTAACGGCATGTTTGAAGGTTTTTGCACCATTGGTGAGAGTACTTCGACTTGTTGATTGTGATAACAAGCCATCAATGGGGTTTGTATATGGTGAGCTTATGAGAGCAAAAGAGGAAATCAAACATGCTTTGTCCGATGTCCCAAGGAACTATAAATCGATTATTGACATTATTGAAGAAAAAATGAAAGATAGGCTTGACTCTCCTCTTCATTTGATGGCATATTTGTTGAATCCTTATTACCATTATAAGGATCCACAACTTCATTTGGACGAAGTTGTAGGTGTTGGAGTTGTTGATTTTTGTGATATTCTATTCGTCAATGATTTTGACATGCAAAATAAGATTTTAAGTGAAGAATTGCCAAAATATAAGAAGAAGGAGGGGATGTTTGGAAGAAGCATCGCAATCAAAGCATGTGAGGTGAATGATGACAACTTTAATCCCGGTAAGTCATTCTTTATTCTTTAATACTTTATTGTTTACTTAATTATATTTATTTATTTATATTTAATTATTTATTAATTATTATGAACTTTGTTTTGTAGCAAATTGGTGGTCAACTGTTGGTACCTC
Organism: Ipomoea nil; assembly: GCF_001879475.1. Classification (NCBI taxonomy): domain Eukaryota; kingdom Viridiplantae; phylum Streptophyta; class Magnoliopsida; order Solanales; family Convolvulaceae; genus Ipomoea; species Ipomoea nil. Next base: position 240,986 of record NW_017618912.1, on the reverse strand, counting down.
AACCCCTTTATTGAGAAGAATAGCCATAAAGATTCTTTCTTTAACATCTAGTTCTTCGGGGTGTGAAAGAAATTGGAGCACATTTGAAGGGGTTAGTAACTTAATATGATATTTTAATATTTTATTTAGTTTGTTATCAACTTGAAGTTAATATAAATATGAATTATGATAGTTAATATTTTATTAAGCATTATTTAAACTTTGAATATTTTTATTACTTGAATTGTAGATACATACAAAGAAGAGAAATAGACTTGAATCAAATCGTCTCAACAATTTAGTTTTTGTCCAATTTAATGCTACTTTGATGAACAAGAACAAGCAAGATAAAAATATTGAAAAGTTGGTTGGTAGTGATGCAAGTTTAATACAAGATTGGATTGTGGAAAATCTTGAGAATGATGAGACTGAGCCGGGATTGGATTGCAACAATAATGCTATGGAAGTGGATGAAGCATTACAACCCCGTAGAAGTGCTAGATTGAGGGATCTTGATGAAGATAACTTTGAATCGGAAGGGGAAAGTGAGGAGGAAATAAATGAAGTGGAGTTTGAAGATGATGGGCAACGTGTTATTGAGCAATATGGACAAGATGAAGAAATTGGCAATGATCCTATTCAATCATGATTCATGAATCACTTTGGATTTCAAAACTTTAAAATTTGGACTTGAATGTTGAATTTTTGTTGAATGTTAATTATGTTGTAACTTGTAAGTTTAAACTTTAAACATTGATACTTGGATGTTGTTTCACTTGTTTCATTAGTTGGATGATTAAATGTGGTATTGTTGTTTGAGTAATTGAGTATTTGACTTGTTTAGTTGTTTGAAGGAATGCATGATAGATTGATAGTTTTATTATTTGGACGTGCTATTTGATTGAATGTTAAAAACAGCTTCATTAAATTTGTCAAACTGCAAGTCTGCTACTGTTTTTTAATTTTTTTTTAGAGCCCACCTAGCGCCGCCTAGATTCCGCCTAGGCCCCGCCTAGCCTGCCTAGGCGCTAGGCGCTGCCCGGCCGCCCGACTAGCGCCTAGCGCCTACTGCAACCTTGCCCAGAAGTAGAGACATTTATTTAGAAAAACCAGAACAAGATAACCACACCTTACACGAGAGATAAACATAGGTGTTTCCTTAAAGAAAAAGGTAAGGCATGTGGAGTTCCAGATGAGTCGTTTCGTCAGTCCCTTCGAATTCGCGAGCCATATTTGCATATTCGTCTAGCTCCTCAAGAGTGAGGGTGGGCTCAAACGAACCGCTTGGTGACTGAGTTTGAGCAAGAGAGAAATCTTCAAAAGATTCTTCAACTTTTTGTGGAACATCAGAGATAGGGTACCAACGAAAGGTGGGTGGAGATCCTTGGGATGAATTGCCATGTGCACTTTTTAGGACCATGATCCTTTCGTTTGTCATTCTTCGGGCTTGTTTCAGATGGTATTCCCTCTTTGCCTGAGACTCTGAGACAACTTTGTCTAGGTTTTCTCTGTCTTCTCTGCTTGCTATGTTTGGTAGAGAGTATGTGATGTTCACTTTATCACCATTTTCTTCTATTTTTATGATTGTAGCATTCGTCAGTTTGCTTGCTTCCATTAGGTGGTGGTCTCGTCTAATGGCTCGTTTCTCAGCTTCATCCATTCGTCCTTTTCCTCTGCTTTGATTCATTCATGCAATCAACACTACTAAAACACTAAAAGATGTTAGTAGGTTAGTGTGAGTATTTCTCTTTGGAGAGGAGGCCTTTTTATAGGTGCAAAAGGTGAATGTTTGCGTGAAGATGTTTTCATAAGATTTTGGCTTCAAGTGATAACTCTTCCTTTTTGGAATCTTTCAGAGATCTTGTAGATGGATTCTTCACAAATCTTTAAGATTTTAGCTTAAAGCCTGTACATTAGATCATGTCGATTTCATGACGTGGGAATGCAACGTAACTTTCACATAGTGCTTGTGTTTTTAACCAATGGATATGTAGAAGATGCAAGGATCAGAAATACTCATTCATGAAGGTAGCATCTGAGTCCATGACTCAACAGCAAAAGATAATTGTGATTTTCGCACAGAAGAAAGGATGATAATTTTTACGAGGATTCGTTCAATTAGTTCATTTTCTTCTTGCTGCTTGCTGATCTTAGAGGTGATGACAATTTTGGTGGAGTGGTTGATGGTGAGTAGTCATAGCTGTCACTCCTTTCGAGTACACTTTCCACGTCCTTGTACCCATCTGAATTGCTGATAGAGTGGAATGATTCGTGAGATTCCTGTTCAGTAGGTTCACGAATTTGACCGTGAAAGATATTCTTCAAGCTCTGTGAATTCTCTAGGATTCTATCCAAGGCATCCTTGTTTTCTTTAGTTTCAAGAGGATCGAAGAAAATTTCCGTCTCGTCAGGATGATTTTCTGAGGTTTTGATAACCTTCGTGTTGGTTGTCTTTTGCTTCTCACACTCTTTATCCATCTTCTCTTTTCCCTTTCCTGTGCTCATACCTGCAAACAAAAGGTTTCAAAGAAGAGTGCACTTGAATAAAGGGTTAGTGTAAGCGTATTGATAGGCAGTATTTGTCTTTTAATAGCACGAAAAGATATCATCTTGCGTGCAAAATTATCTAACAAGTTTCCTTTTTTACTTTCCCAAGATTTGCTTTTTGGAATCTTTCCAGGAATCTTTTAAAAGAGAACATCTCAACACGCAAGCTTGTTAGGTCATTTCAATCATTCCAATTTCGTGTCGAAGAGTAGCAAATCTATTCTCACAAAGTGGTTTAGTGAGAATATCTGCTAGTTGGTCATCTGTATTGACATATTCAAGAGAGATGTCCTTCCTCTAAACATGATCACGAATAAAGTGATACTTAATGTCGATATGTTTTGTTCGAGAGTGTAGAACATGATTATGTGTAATAGCTATAGCACTTGTATTGTCACATTTTATGCTCACTTCTCGTGTTATTACGCCATAATCTCTCAATTGGTGTGTCATCCACAAGATTTGAGCATAACAACTGCCAGCCGCAATGTATTCGGCTTCAGTTGTGCTAGTTGCAATAGAGTTTTGTTTCTTGCTAAACCAGGATACAAGTCTTCCCCCTAGGAACTGGCAGGTTCCTGAGGTACTTATTCGATCAATTCTACAACCAGCAAAATCAGCATCTGAATAGCCAACAAGATCAAAAGAGCCTCCTTTCGGGTACCAAAGTCCTACACTTTGAGTCCCTTTAAGGTATCTTAGAATCTTTTTGGCAGCACTCAGATGACTTTCTTTCGGTTTTGACTGAAACCTTGCGCATACCCCAACAGCGAGTTAATACCATCTGAGATCCTCCGAGTATAGTGATTTTGCCACGTTTAGTCCTAAACTTTCAAATTTACCATTTGTGGTCCTTCGACTTTCAAATTTAACCATTCGTGGTCCAAGTTAACCACCCATGGTCCTTCAAGTTTCTAAACTTAACCAGTCGTGGTTCTCTTAAAAGGACCATCGTTGGTTAAAATTTAATAGTTGAAGGACCATGGGTGGTTAACTTGGACCACGGATGGTTAAATTTGAAAGTCGAAGGACTACAAATGGTCAATTTGAAAGTTTAGGACTAAACGTGGCAAAACCACTATACTCGGAGGACCTCGGATGGTATTAACTCCCCCAACAGCAAAAGAGATGTCAGGTCTACTTGCTGTTAGGTAGGGAAGGGATCCAATAATTCCACGAAAATTCTTTTGATCCACATCCTTCCCTTCGTTGTCAATTTCCATTCTTAGCGATGTGCTCATAGGGATTTTGACTGAGGACTTTCCATCAATTCCAAACTTACGAATCAAGTCTTTTGTGTATTTGGCTTGATTGATGAATATCCCATCTGGACATTGTTTGACTTGTAAACCAAGAAAGTAGTTTAATTCTCCCATCATGCTCATTTCAAACTTTCCTTGCATGAGATTTGAGAATTTTTCACATAGATCAGGATTCGTACATCCAAAAATGATATCGTCAACATAGATTTGTACTAGCAACACATGATCATCATTTTTTATCCGAAAGAGTGTTTTATCAACAACTCCTTTCGTGAATCCACAGTTTATAAGAAAGTATGATAGAGTATCATACCAAGCTCGTGGAGCTTGTTTCAGTCCATATAAGGCTTTCTTGAGATAATATACCTTTTCATGCTCACAATCTATGGTGAAACCAGGTGGTTGTTCTACATAGACTTCTTCTTCTAGAAGACCGTTTAAGAACGCACTTTTTACGTCCATCTGGTACACTTCGAAACCTTTATAAGCTGCATAGGCTATGAACATTCTTATTGTTTCTAGCCTAGCAACAGGTGCGGAAGTTTCATCAAAATCAATGCCTTCTTCTTGGCAGTAGCCTTTAGCAACAAGTCGGGCTTTGTTCCTAACAATTAGGCCATCTTCACTCATTTTATTCCTAAATACCCACTTGGTTCCAATAACATTTTGATGAGTGGGCCTAGGAACAAGTTCCCATACATTGTTTCGTTCAAACTGATGAAGTTCTTCTTGCATAGCTTTGACCCAATCTGGATCATTTAAAGCTTCGTCGATAGATTTTGGCTCCATTTGCGATAGAAAGCAAGCTATCATATTTTCATGTATAGAGGCTCTAGTTCTTACTCCTTCTTGAACATTTCCAATGACTTGATTGGGTGGATGATCTCTTAGCCATCTCAGATCAGGTTCAAAGGACGTTTGTTGATTTTGAGCATCCATTTCAGGAATGTAAGGTAGATCAATATATATCATTGGTTCGGAGGTAGTTTGAACATTAGGAGCCATACTTTGTGTACCCACATCAGTTTGAACTCTAGTTTCGGGTTTTGTTGATTTTGGTTGATATCTCGTGTAGGATGGAAGATGATCTTCAAGGTCTGTGTCTTCTTCTTCATTTGTTACGTTCTCCTGAGTGTTTGAACTTTGTGTATTAGAAGTTTTAGTCTCAACTGGGATCTTCTCAGCTTGTTCACCGAATTTAACATGGATAGATTCTTCTATGACCATTGTTCTTATGTTTAGAACTCTGAAGGCTTTGCTAACTGAAGAGTATCCCATGAACAATCCTTCATCGGCTCTTTCGTCAAAGGTTCTCAGATGATTTTTCCCATTGTTGTGAATAAAACACCTGCATCCAAAGATGTAAAAATAACTGATAACAGGTTTCTTACCTTTCCATAGCTCGTATGGCGTCAGGTTGTGAGCTTTGTTGATCAAGGATTGATTCTGCGTGTAACATGTTGTATTCATAGCTTCAACCCAAGAGCGTTTAGGCAGACCAGAGTGTGTGATCATAGTTCGTGCTGCTTCTTTCAGGGTTCTGTTCCTTCTTTCGGCGACTCCATTTTGTTGTGGAGTACGTGCTGCCGAGAGTTGATGGAATATGCCATTTTGTCCACAGAACTCTTTGATGACTTTATTCGCAAACTCGGTTCCCTAGTCTGATCTGATCCTTATTATGTTGACTTCCTTTTCAGTTTGAAGTTGTCTTAGAAGATCAGGTAGTACTACTTCTGTTTCATTCTTCTTCTTTAAAAAGAGTGTCCAAGTATATCTCGTGCAGTCATCTACTATGACAAGGGTATACTTTCGTCTACTCAGACTCGTAGGGTCAACTAGTCCAAATAGATCCATATGTAATAAACTTAATGGTCGAGAGTTTATGTCTGACTCTTTGGACTTGAACGAAGTTTTGATTTGCTTTCCCTTTTGACAAGCCTCACAAATCTTGTCTTTAACGTAGGTTGCTTTCGGTAGACTTTCTACGAGATTTTTCTTGGCTAGTTTGTTGATGGTCTTTAAATTCAAGTGGCTCAACTTGTTATGCCATTCCCAGCTCAAATCTGCATTACTTTTTGCAACAAGACAAACGTTAGCTTTAGATAAGTTCCAAGAGAGAACGTACATGTTTTTCTTTTGCTTGGCTGTGAGAATGGTTTCACCATCTCTCGAGCTAACAATGTTGCATTTGTCTTTGGAGAATTCGACATTATATCCTTTGTCACAGAACTGACTTGTGCTTAACAGATTGAATTTCAGTCCTTCAACATATGAGACACCTTGAATTGTTATTCCATTCTTGATAATATCTCCTGTGCCACGAGTTTTGTCACTCGTTTATCCTCCAAAGATTACTTTTGGACCATCAATCTCTTTATAGTTGCTCAAAATTGTTTTATCACCGGTCATATGTCTTGAGCATCCACTGTATACGTACCATATGACCTGTTTCTCTTTGCAATAAAGATTATGCATTTTTAGGTACCCCTTCGGTTGTCGGTCCTTCGGGGTTAGTAGTCAACTTTGGGATCCATACGAACCTAGAGTTAACTCGACTCATTCTCGGTCCTTTGTATCCGTTAAAAACACGATAATCATGGAAAATTTTAGCAAAGGTTTTGATTTTGTATCACTCTTGAAAATAATCACCAGGTGGATTGTGATACTGTTTGAAATAATTAGTTTGTTTATGCCGATGTATTTTCTCAAATTGCGCTTTTGACAAAGGTTCGGGATAAACAAGCCAATCTTCTTCTGATGGTCCACTCCATCCGTTGCCTGTCCTCGGTCTCCTGAATGACCTCTTGGCATGTCTGATGCGTTCATCTCTCGGATTTCCTCGTAGAGGATCCTTTCGTGTATGCTTAGAACGATATTGTCTCTGATTAGCATTTGGTTTTACCCTTGATTGATTGTTCCTTGTAGGCTGACCCTTCTTATGGTATAGATTAAATCTATCACCTTTTGGTCCATTCCATTTGACATTTTTGTGCCTAGGATTGCCTTTCAAAGAATTTTCATTCCTGGGTTCCACAATTCGTTGTACAGTCATTCCCTTCGGTTGGTTTGTTGATTGTGGCATTTCACCGTTGTTAACCCTGGTCATTGGCTCAGACACTTGGGTAGGGCCTTGAACAAACGCAGATTTAAAACTCTCACGAGAGTATACGTTTGTGGGTTTGTTCAAAACGACATGTGAAGGGGGGCCGAAGTCGTAACCAATTCTGGTTCTTTCCCAAGGCGGTTTTGATCCATTCACCATTAAGTCCATTAGAGTATGTGCTCTTTATGATTGTGAATTTCCTCATCATCTCACTAACTGACTCGTTGGAACTTTGGTCACTGGCTGAGCTAGTTTCTATTGAAAGGAAAGAAGAAGATTGAGAATCTACCTCTTCATCTTGAGCCATGAGGCATAGATCATTTGTTTCTTCTTCCTCACTGAACAGACACAGCAGTCCTTTTTCTTCTTCGGTGCTTTCGTCATCTGAGCTCGAACTCGAGGAGCTGCTTTCAGTTTCAATGGTTTCAGCTGGTTTGTTCACAATCATGGCTCTTCTTCTTCTTCTTTCGTTCCTAGAATTCGATGATTCTGGTTTGTCACTTCGCTTGATGGACTCGCCTGTTTCTTTTGATGAGTTCTTAACTGCACTAGGGTCTTGATGCTTGCTGACCATTGAGTGTGGAGAGTTCGCCTTGAAATGTCCTAGCTTTCGGCAGTTGTAGCATAGCATCTGAGAGTCCATTGTTTCTTGTCTTGATGATTTTGGGGATCTTTCGTGTTGTCTTCGGTTTGATGGTCGTTGGAGGTCTTGTAAATTGTTCTTTCTCATAAACCTTTTCATTTTTCGCAGAAACAAAGCATACTGTTCGTCAGATAAGAAGTTACAAGAGTTAGAGTTCGACCTGTTTGACATTGAAGCTTGTTGATTGGCCACCAAGGCTACATTCCTTGTTTCGGGTTCTTCAGATTCCTTCGGCTCATGCTCGAATTCATATGTTTTCAGATCACTGAAAATCTTGTTCGTGCTGGTAGTTTTCATATCTCTGTGATCTCTCATGGCTGTAACCTTCATATCCCATGATTTTGGGAATCCACGAAGAATCTTTAAGTTCTTTTCCTTTTCAGTTAACTCCTTTCCAAGGTCTAAGAGATCACCCATGAGCTTTGTGAATCTGAGCTCCATATGAGTGATAGTTTCGTTTGGCATCATTTTGAAATCTTCAAATTTCTTCATAGCCACGGTGAGTTTGTTATCCTTCTCCTACACGTCTCCTTCTCCCAAATTCATGAGAACATTCCAGATTTTCATGGCAATTTTGCATTTTCGTACTCTCGGGAATAAAGAGTCATCCAGAGACTTGTAGAGGATGTCACGTGCAACGTTGTCAAGATTTGCTCGAGTTTTCTCATCAGAGGTGAGTTTAGATTTGGCTTAGGTATCATGGTTTCTGCATCTGCTCCTTGTGCGGCAGCCTGAGTGCTTACCATCATTATGGTAATAGGACTTGTGCATATCACATCCCACATCTCATCGTGGATGGCCGAAAGATGTGCATGCATTCTGACTTTCCAGTCATCAAACTTAGACATATTGAAGGCAAGAGGCCTAGATCGATTAGTATGTTCTTTTTTCATTTTCACTGTAAAAAATAGTGCAAAGACGCGAAAAAGCAGTTTTTGTGAAATTTTTAAGAATGGATCTACCAGGCGGTAAATGCAAAGCGTCTACCAATCAAGGTAACTGCTCTGATACCATTGGTATCAGAGTCGAGGTAACGGGTTCGGATCGATGGCGAGGCAAAAGCCGAGTCCAGTTCCAGGTGGGATGTGGCTGTAGGTTGGGCCAAGTCCAATCCCAGGTGAGGACAATTGAGATTTCGGCTTAGGTATCATGGTTTCTGCATCTGCTCCTTGTGCGGCTGCCTGAGTGCTTACCATCATTATAGTAATAGGACTTGTGCATATCACATCCCACATCTCATCGTGGATGGCCGACAGATGTGCCTGCATTCTGACTTTCCAGTCATCAAACGTAGACATATTGAAGGCAAGATGCCTATATCGGTTAGTATGTTCATTTTTTCATTTTCACTGTAAAAAATAGTGCAAAGACGAGAAAAAGCAGTTTTTGTGAAATTTTTAAGAATGGATCTACCAGGCGGTAAATGCAAAGCGTCTACCAATCAAGGTAACTGCTCTGATACCATTGGTATCAGAGCTGAGGTAAGGGGTTCAAATCGATGGCGAGGCAAAAGCCGAGTCCAGTTCCAGGTGGAATGTGGGCGTAAGTTGGGCCAAGTCCAATCCCAAGTGCGGATGATTAGCGCGTAGGCTAAAGACCAAGTCAAGCATGCTACGCAACTGGGCTTGGTGATCAAAAGTTGCGGCAGGTGCTGGGAAGGGGATTGTTGGGCGTCGGCCGGGTTGGCCGAGTTCAGAACCTGCTCGATTCGAGACGTGGCGCTGTGGCTTACCATGGAGAGATGTGGTTAAATTGTTAATGTCCACCTGGTTTTAAGTAGGATAGGGAAACCAGGTACCATAGAACTCTGTGGTTAAGCGTGCTTGACTTCCGGCAATCCAGGGATAGGTGATCCCCTGGGAAGTGAGCATAGTGCAGCGCTGAGATCAGTCTGAACTCTGAAATCTTTGAGAATGGAAAATCTCTGGGGAGTTCTCAACAATGCAGCTCTGCCGGTGCTCCATGTCAATGATGACTTTCCACCACCTGGGTTTGAACCATACCAGAGGTACCCATACCAGAGGTGCCCCAGCCCGTCAATGACCCGTTTTCGACCCCTTTCCAACAGGGTTTCAACCCATGGCTGATGTGCCCCAGCCCGTCAATGACCCGTTTTCGACCCCTTTCCACCAGGGTTTGAACCCATGGCTGAGGTGCCCCAGCCCGTCAATAACCCGTTTCCACCAGGGTTTGAACCTATACCAGAGGTCCCCCATCAGGCGAATCATGGGTTTCCTCCTGCCGGATTTCAACAAGGGCTACCCCATCAGGCGAATGGGTTTCCTCTTCCACCCGATCAGGCGAATTATGAGCCACCCCATCAGGCGAATCGGTTTTCTATTGCACTCGATCAGGCGAATCATGGGCCACCCCATCAGGCGAATCCCACATCTCATCGTGGATGGCCGAAAGATGTGCCTGCATACTGAATTTGCAGTCATCAAATGTAGACATATTGAAGACAAGATGCCTATATCGGTTAGTATGTTCTTTTTTTCATTTTCACTGTAAAAAATAGTGCAAAGACGCGAAAAAGCAGTTTTTGTGAAATTTTTAAGAATGGATCTACCAGGCGGTAAATGCAATGCGTCTACCAATCAAGGTAACTGCTCTGATACCATTGGTATCAGAGTCGAGGTAACGGGTTCGGATCGATGGCGAGGCAAAAGCCGAGTCCAGATCCAGGTGGGATGGGGCCGTAGGTCGGGCCAAGTCCAATCCCAGGTGAGGTCAATTGAGATTTCGGCTTAGGTATCATGGTTTCTGCATCTGCTCCTTGTGCGGCAGCCTGAGTGCTTACCATCATTATGGTAATAGGGCTTGTGCATATCACATCCCACATCTCATCGTGGATGGCCGAAAGATGTGCCTGCATTCTGACTTTCCAATCATCAAACTTAGACTTATTGAAGGCAAGAGGCCTAGATCGGTTAGTATGTTCTTTTTCCATTTTCTCTGTAAAAAAGAAATAGTGCAAAGACGAGAAAAAGTAGTTTTTTAAATAGTTTTTAAATTTGGATCTACCACGCAATAAAGGCTAAGCGTGTACAGATCAAGGTAACTGCTCTGATACCATTGGTATCAGAGCCGATGTCACGGGTTCGAATCGATGGCGAGGCGAAAGCCGAGTCCAGTTCCAGGTGGGATGTGGGCGTAAGTTGGGCCAAGTACAATCCCAGGTGCGGATGATCAGCGCGTAGGCTAAAGACCGAGTCAAGCATGCTACGAAACTGGGCTTGGTGATCAAAAGTTGCGGCAGGTGCTGGGAGGGGAATTGTTGGGTATCGGCCGGGTTGGCCGAGTTCAACCCCTGCTCGATTCGAGACGTGGCGTTGTGGCTTACCATGCAGAGATGTGGTTAAATTGTTAATGTCCACCTACCTATCACCAATTGGTTTTAAGTAGGATAGGGTAACCAGGTACCATAGAACTCTGTGGTTAAGCGTGCTTGACTTCCGGCAATCCCGGGATAGGTGATCTCCTAGGAAGTGAGCATAGTGCAGCGCGAGATCAGTCTGAACTCTGAAATCTTGGAAAATGGAAAATCTCTGGGGAGTTCTCAACAATGCAGCTCTGTCGTTGCTCCATGTCAATGATGACTTTCCACCACCTTGGTTTGAACCCATACCAGAGGTGCCCCAACCCAACGACCCCTTTCCACAAGCCCAATGACCCCTTTCTAACAGGGTTTGAACCCATGGCTGAGGTGCCCGAGCCCGTCAACGACCCCTTTCCACCAGGGTTTGAAACCATACCAGAGGTGCCCCAGCTCGAAGACCCCTTTCCACCAGGGTTTGAACCCATGGCTGAGGTGCCCCAACCCGTCAATGACCCCTTTCCACCAAGGTTTGAACCTATACCAGAGGTCCCCCATCAGGCGAATCATGGGTTTCCTCCTGCCGGATTTCAACAAGGGCCACCCCAGCAGGCGAATGGGTTTCCTCTTCCACCCGATTAGGGCGAATCAGGCGAATGGGTTTCTTCTTCCACCCGATCAGACGAATCATGGTCCACTCAATCAGGCGAATCATGGGTTTCCTCCTGCCGGATTTCAACAAGGGCCACCCCACCAGGCGAATGGGTTTCCTCTTTCACCCGATCAGGCGAATCATGGGCCACCCCATCAGGCGAATGGGTTTCCTCTTCCACCCGATCAGGCGAATCATGGGCCACCCCATCAGGCGAATGGGTTTCCTCTTCCACCCGATCAGGCGAATCATGGGCCACCCCATCAGGCGAATCCCACATCTCATCGTGGATGGCCGAAAGATGTGCTTGCATTCTGACTTTCCAGTCATCAAACGTAGACATATTGAAGGCAAGAGGCCTAGATCGGATAGTATGTTCTTTTTATATTTTCTTTATTTTCTCTGTAAAAAAAATAGTGCAAAGACGAGAAAAAGCAGTTTTTGTGAAATTTTTAAGACGGGATCTACCAGGCGGTAAAGGCAAAGCGTCTACCGATCAAGGTAACTGCTCTAGTACCATTGGTATCAAAGCCGAGGTCACGGGTTCGGATCGATGGCGAGGCGAAAGTCGAGTCCAGTTCCAGGTGGGATGTGGTCGTAGGTCGGGCTAAGTCCAATCCCAGGTGAGGTGAGTTGAGATTTCGGCTTAGATATCTTGTTTCTGCATCTGCTCCTTGTACGGCAGCCTGAGTGCTTACCATCATTATGGTAATAGGACTTGTGCATATCACACCCCACATCTCATCGTGGATGGCTGAAAGATGTGCCTGCATTATGATTTTCCAATCATCAAACTTAGACATATTAAAGGAAAGAGGCCTAGATCGGTTAGTATGTTCTTTTTCCATTTTCTCTGTAAAAAAAATAGTTCAAAGACGAGAAAAATAAGTTTTTGTGAAATTTTTAAGAAGTGATCTACCAGGGAGTAAATGTAAAGCGTCTACCTATCAAGGTAACTGCTCTGATACCATTGGTATCAGAGCCGAGGTCACGGGTTCGGATCGATGGCGAGGCGAAAGCCAAGTCCAGTTCCAGGTGGGATGTGGCCGTAAGTCGGGCCAAGTCCAATCCTAGGTTAGGATGATGGGCGCGTAGGCTAAAGACTGAGTTAAGCATGCTACGCAACTGGGTTTGGTGATCAAAGGTTGCAGCAGGTGCTGGGACGGGGATTGTTGGGCGTTGGCGGGGTTGGCCGAGTTTAGCCCCTGCTCGATTCGAGACTTGGCGCTGTGGCTTACCAAGGAGAGATGTGGTTAAATGGTTAATGTCCACCTACCTATCACCAATTGGTTTTAAGTAGGATGCCTACCAGGTATAATAGAACTCTGTGGTTAAGCGTGCTTGACTTCCGGGATGGGTGATCCCCTGGGAAGTGAGCATAGTGCAGCGCTGAAATCCAACATTATTATTTAATTTTTTTTTTTTGAGCGCAAAATCAATCATATATATTTATTCACCATTCTATAATCAGTCTAAACTCTAAAATCTTGGAAAATTGAAAATCTCTGGGAATGGGGAGTTCTCAACAATGCAGCTCTGCCGGTGCTCCATGTCAATGATGACTTTTCACCACCTGGGTTTGAACCCATACCAGTGGTGCCCCAGCCCGACTACCCCTTTCCACCAGGGTTTGAACCCATGGCTGAGGTGCCACAGCCCGTCAATGACACCTTTCCAACAGGGTTTGAACCCATACCAGAGGTGTCCCAGCCCGACAACCCCTTTCCACCAGGGTTTGAACCCACTGCTGAGGTGCCCCAGCCCGTCAATGACCCCTTTCCACCAGAGTTTGAACACATACCAGAGGTCCCCCATCAGGCGAATCATGGGTTTCCTCCTGCCGGATTTCAACAAGGGCCACCCTATCAGGCGAATGGGTTTCCTCTTCCACCCGATCAGGCGAATGGGTTTCTTCTTCCACCCGATCAGGCGAATCATGGGCCACCACATCAGGCGAATCATGGGTTTTCTCCTGCCGGATTTCAACAAGGGCCACCCCATCAGGCGAATGGGTTTCCTCTTCCACCCGATCAGGCGAATCATGGGCCACCCCATCAGGCGAATCTTGGGTTTCCTCTCCCTGATCGTATGATTCAGATCGAGCACGCCGGAGAATTCATTAGGTGGAGTACAAAGAAGAAGAAGAAGGGCTGAATCGTAATTTAAATGTTTTGTATTTCTTTAATTTAATATTTTTTTTTATCTATGCTTATGTGGTAGTCAAGTAGCCATTTCAAAGCTTATGTGGCGAGCCACATGGGTATTTACCGCCACTTACCAGAGAGGCAACCGGCTAATTGGGTTAGATGACTCAAAATCATGTGTTCATGTGTTTAATTGAACTTTTTAAAAGTTTGTGGGGCTAATTGACTTTTCGCGAAATGTTTAGGAGTCTATTTGGCTATTTTCTCTAATTATTAAAATAAAATTTTAAAAATTAATTTTAAATAAAAAATCGACACGTCATCACATTAACAAGTAAACAAGTCATTTTAGATTAAATTGAATAAATTTGTGTAATTCAGAGACTTAATTATATGTTTTTTGAATTCAGTGACCTAATTGTATTTTGGTTTGTAGTTTAATGCCTATTTGAACCTTATTCTTACTGGCCGACACGTGTATTTGTAAGAAGACAGGCCGACAGGGTGGTCAATCTTAAATCTTAATCTTATCACCCACATGGGCCATGCCCACACCATTAGTCTTGAAAGCTCCATTGAAAGAAAAACCAAAACCTCCCCTTAAGCTGTGAGGAAGAAGAAAGTTGCAGTGGAAATGGCACATGGAGATCCCCTCCCACCCCACGTTCTCATCTTCCCTTTACCTCTTCAAGGCCCTGTGAACAACATGTTCAAGTTAGCCGAGTTGCTCTGCCTCGCCGGCGTCAACATCACCTTCCTCGTCACCGACCACATCCACCGCCGCCTCTCCCGTTACGCCAACATCCACTCGCGTTTCCGGCGCTACCCAGGCTTCAAGATTGCGACCATCGCCGACGGCTTGCCCGCCGACCATCCGCGCGACGGCAACCAGTTCATCGAGATCTTTGACTCCCTCAAGTCGCCGGAGACCAAGGCGGTGTTAAGGGACGTGCTTTGCGGCGACGGCGGGAAACAAGGCCCCCTCACTTGCGTCATAGCTGATGGAATCTTGGGATTCGCATTCGATGTTGCTAATGATGTCGGGATTCCTGTTATCTCTACTCGTACTGTTAGCCCTGCTTGTCTTTGGATCTTCTTTTGCCTCCCTAAACTCATTCAATCTCAAGAAATCCCCTTCCCAGGTCAGTTCTTCTGTTCATTCATTCTCCCAAAAGTACATACCTAAAATGCCCCTATGTTATAATTTACAAATTAAATCGTTTTCAATTATTCATTTCTCCAATTAAAGTGTACCTTAAATGTTCAATTCTTACCTAATACGGAGTATAACTTCCCATCAATCACCTTATTAAGTATTGAATAAGTCCACATCGACAGCTCAACTGGTCGGGTGAAATTTGTTAAAAAAAATCAAAGATCGAGTTTCACTAGCGACAGTGTGGGAGTAACTTTTTAAAATGAGAGGGATAATTTAACTTTTGTTGATTAGTTGAGATGTAACATTTCAAAATGAGAGGAACAAGTTTAGCTTTTGTTGATTAGTTGAGACGCTATGATTTATTTCTCTACAAATTATCAAGTCGGGACGTAGAGCGGTTCCAACTTTTTGTCGCAAATAAATATAGAATAATTGAGAATTTTGTTAAGAAATTGAAGGGTTGAGGATATTACTATAGTTATTTTCCATTCTTACCTAATACGGAGTATAATTTTCCATCAATAACCTTATTACTTATATTGAATAAGCTTACGTGTACAGCTTAACTGGTCTAATAAAATTTGTTAAAAGAAATTAAAATAAGTGTCACTAATAAAAGTGTGGGAGCAACTTTTAAAATGAGATGGAGAAGTTTAATCTTTGTTGATCAATTGAGACATCATAATTTACGGGTCTATAATTCCAATTTTTTGTCGCAAATAAGTACTGAGTATTCGAGAATTTTATTAAGGAATTGAAGGGTTGAGGATACTTTTGAGAAAAAATTGAATAGTGGAAGATTTAATTTGATAATATTTGAAATTATGGTATATAGTGGAGTAATGATTTTGGTGATAACTCTTCTGGAATTTTCGTACTTTGAAATTGGTTTTGTTCTGAGAGATTAAGGAAAGATAAACGTTGACTTGATGTTATGAAATATAATATCCAGTTTTTCATATGGTATAGGGAACGATCTGGATGAGCTCATAAAGAACGTTCCAGGAACGGAGACTTTTCTCCGGCGGCGCGACTTGCCGGGATTCTGCCGGTCCGGCGACATTTCCGATCCAAACGTGAAGTTGTACGAAACGGAGGGACAAATTAATTCACGTGCACGTGGTCTAATTCTCAACACGTTTGAAGAGCTAGATGGGTCCATACTTAGCCAAATTCGAACACTTTGTCCAAATCTTTACCCAATCGGACCACTCCACGCCCACCTGAAAACCAAGCTACTCGCCGGGGAAACGGCGGCGACGGCGTCGCCGCCGGCGTCAAGTAGCTTGTGGCAAGAGGACAGGAGTTGCATTGGTTGGCTAGATAACCAGCCATTGAGATCTGTGATATATGTTAGCTTTGGGAGCATTGCAACGCTGACTAAGGAACAGCTAATGGAGTTTTGGTATGGGTTGGTGAATAGTGGGCAAAAATTCTTGTGGGTCATCCGGCGGGATTCCGTCGCGGGAAAAGACTGGAAGAGTCAGGCTCCGACAGAGTTAACCCAGGGCACACAGGAGAGAGGGTACATAGTGGGATGGGCTCCGCAAGAGGAAGTATTGGCTCATTTAGCGGTGGGTGGATTCTTAACCCACAACGGATGGAATTCGACCCTCGAGAGTGTGTACGAGGGTGTTCCTATGATCTGTTGGCCATACTTTTTGGACCAACAAGTGAATAGTAGGTTTGTTGAAGCGGTTTATAGATTAGGGTTGGACATGAAAGATACATGTGATAGAGTGACGATTGAGAGGATAGTTAGAGAGTTGATGGAAATGAGGAAAGATGAGTTCTTGCAAGAGGCTAAGAAAATGGGAGAATTGGCCAAGAGAAGCATCCTTGAGGGTGGTTCATCTTATACTAGTTTTGAGCGTTTGGTAAGTGATATAAAAACATGGAGTTCTAGGAGTCTTCGTTGTGATAATTGATCACATCCTTGCTAAACAAATGGTGGAGGAGATAAATTGTGATGACTCAACAATCTTTTCTGTTGAAATATCATTTGGAAAAAGTTCATTAAGATACTATATTAAAGATTATGAATTATATTATCATTATGGATTTAATTGTTTTCATATACCCTAAATTGGATTGTATATCTAACGAGTTCAAAATATTCTATGTATTAATCATAGTTTTGTTCTTATAAATTAATAAGTTCAAATTATTGGACATTTAGTTGTGTACGTTACATATTTATAACAATACTAATTTCTTACGCCCATTGCGCAATTGAGATAATATCCAATATTTTTTTTAAATAAGTACTTTAAAGTATATCAAGACAATATTATACCAAGACTATGTAGACCTAACAATTATGGACACGACCCGTTAACACGATACGAAACCGGACATGAAAATAACAGGTTAGTGTTTAGTCTGAACGTGACCCGGGTCGTTAACGGGTTGACCCGTTAAAGACCCGTTATGTTTCGTGTCTTAGCGGGTCAACCCCGTTAAACCTATTAAGAACCCGTTAATATTATCGTGTTAACCCGTTAACACGAACCCGTTTACCAAACCTGTTTATAACCCGCTAAGAATCATTGTCATTTAGGTAAAAACTATTGTCATTATTGAGATTACAAAAGATATTATGAACATGACTAAGGATGAATTTACTACATTAGGCCAAGATCCTACACCAATTAATTGATGTTCAACAATTTGAAATTTGAATTTTATTGTGTTCAATTTTATTCTAAAAACTTGTATGGACTCATTTAATTATCATTTTTGGATGTTATTTTATCATTTTATGAATGTTGTGAATTGAATATTTTTTAGTTTGTTTTGATAAATTGAACGGTAAGTTTTTTTTTTTTTTTTGAACTTAACTTTAAATTTTAGTTTTTTAAATATATTAATAAAAATAACGGGTTTAAACGGGTTTCGTATCATATCGTGTCGACACGACTTGAAACTTGTTAACAAAACGTGTCTATCGTGTCAACCCGTTAACAAATCGTGTCCGTGTTCGTGTTAAAAATTTGAACCCGTTAACCATAAGGTACGGTGTCGTGTCCGTGTTTAGCCTTATCGTGTTCGTGTCGTTATCGTGTCGACCCGTTAATAGACCCGTATACACGAATTGCCAGGTCTAAGACTATGTGGTCTAATGGTACCCGAGTTGGACTTCCATTTTAGAGCCAGTAGCATTCAAAAAAAAAAAAAGAAAGACAATATTATATTGAATATGTTAAACAATTATAATTGTATAGGTAAAGATAGTTTCTACTTCAATTTGTTGGGTGATTTGAATACTCTTTTTGTCAATAAATTATATTGAATATGTTAAATTTGCCTATTTAAATAGGCAATTCTAAATTTACAAATGCAAGATAATATAGTTAAGATTGATAATAATTGTCAAGAAAATAATTGTATAGGTAAAGATAGTTTCTACTTCAATTTGTTGGGTGATTTGAATACTCTTTTTGTCAATAAATCCCCCAAATAATTAATATGATTGGCTTAATTATATTTTTTTAAAAAAAAATTATTATTATTATTATTATTATTATTATTATTATTATTATTATTATCATTATCATTATCATTATCATTATCATTATCATTATCATTATCATTATCATTATCATTATCATTATTATACCCTTATGTCATTTTACATGTTAATCTAAACAGCTAATTTTTTCAAATATCTTTTTACCAATTGTTGATATAATTCGCTGGTCAAATTCGCTAATATAATCCACTAACGCTAACCGCTAACTGCTGATTGTAAAACAAGGACATTGCGAGATAGTTCTTACTTCAATTTGTTGTGTGATTTGAATACACTATTTGTCAACAAATTTCTCAAGTAGTTAATATGATTGGTTTTATTAATTATATTTTTTTGAAATTTTTTCATGGTATTAATAAAATATTTGGTAAATAAATATATAGCATTATTTCGTATTATAACTTTGATATTTAATTAAAAAATAGTGCACAAAAAAGATAATAGACAATGTAGTGAATATAATCAATTGATGAATTTGAATGTAAAGAATTTTTACATTGGAGAAATATAAAGACAATATAACTAATAAAATTATTTCTGTTAATTAATTTATTGATAATGAATAATTTTTCTTAATAAAGACATTGTAGGGACAATGTAGCGAATATAATCAATTGATGAATTTGAATGTAAAGAATTTTTATATTGGAGAAAAATAATACAATACAACTAATGAAATTATTTCTCTTATTTAATTTATTGATAACGAATAATTTTTTTTTTTTGAATAAAGACATTGTAGACACATAATTCTTCGAACCTAAGACCTTTCTTATTGAAATTAATGAGTAAGTTAACGGTGAACTAACAGAAATTAACGAAAAAGATAATATTTAATGGATAATCATATTCATTAAAGATAAATTAGGAAATCATAAGAAAAAATTAAAATATGATCAATCTGAGCCATTCATTTGATTAAAAAATTTGACCGCCATTTTTCTACCCATTATAGGCCTAACTCTCTTGGGCTCTTATTAGTATAGTAGATTAAGAAATTTATTAGAACAAGAACATTGAACTTGACAAGAACAAGAAATTTAATAAGTTCTTTAGCAATTAATAGAGTCTTTAGTCTCTTCAAAATTAATTTTGGGTTATCAAGTAAGACTCAAGGCAACTTTGCGAGACATATAAGTAGGACTTATAATGTTCAGTTCATTTAAACTGGACCGTGAAGTTATTTGGGAAGTTATGGTGTATGTTTAAAATTTCAAATTTTGAACTAAATGTTTTGTTTTGTTGTTTAAGTTGTAGAAATACTTCTATGACTAAGCTATCATTTGGCTATATTAATGAGTGGGAGTGACAGATGTGTCAATTTGAAGATTTTCTCTTTTCTTTTTGAAAATGAATGTTTTCTCTTTCCAATTGTGTACATAATTTATTTTTATTTTATTTTGTTTGAGAAACATCCCTTAAGGTATCAAGAATAAATGTTGTGTTTGTTCATAAAGAACCTAATAAGTTAGGGAATTAAAATGCATGTGATGCATAGAAGATATTACTCTGTTAAATAGAGGCCATGTCATATTGTGCTACTTACACAGTTACACAAGTGTAAGAATGTTAGATTGTCATGTATGATATATATTATACATTAAGGCCTTAGTGCAAGTTGACTATGCTTATTAACTAGTTCGTTTTGGTTAGATTGAATGATTAGAGTTTGTCTTTAATCAACTACTATGCTTATATAAATCTTATATTGATGAAATACAGGATATACATTATATAGCACCTTTAGTTTAAGATATTCATACTGTTCGTAATAATGTCAAAACATCATCTAGAATTCTGAGTTAAGTATGTGAGTCATTTAAAAGATAATATTATTAATAACATATCAATTAAGATATTCATACTATTCGTAATAATGTCAAAACATCATCTAAAATTCTGAGTTAAGTATGTGAGTCGTTTAAGAGATAATATTACTAATAATATATCAATTAAGATATTCATATTGTTCGTAATAATGTCAAAACATCATCTAGAATTCCGAGTTAAGTATGTGAGTCGTTTAAGAGAGAATACTACTAATAACATATCAATTATGATTGAAGATTAATACACCTTAATTTCCGCTTTAGATATTACAAGCTAGATTAGTCTCTTCATATTTAAATTTATTTAATTAATTGTTAGACTATATTAATATGAACAGATACTACAATGTAATAGAGCTAGTAGCATTAAAAAAAAATATTGATATGTAACATTGAGTTATTCTTTAATCATGAATACATTGATATGGGAATTACAGGGTTTTATTTATTTCTTTCTTTTGGGCGCAATACCCAATTATGCATCTTGCTCAAAGTTTTTGTGCTGTGTGCTATTGAGGGGTCACCACCAGGACTTTCTACATACATCGGTATTTAATTGTTGTTTATTCTTATTTAGCTGAATATAGTAGACATTTACTTACTGTAAATTAGGAGTTCTCCTCACTTTGAGAGATTGCTTCTACACTGTCTCTGCTAAGACTCAATCCTTATTCATTTTTCTTAAACCTTACTTTGTGATCAATGAGTTGCACATACGGACTTAATTGTTGTTTATTGGTAACGACGTTGTGCAATTGTTATATCGTGCACCAGGTCGCATAATGCATTTTGCACCTAAAAATTTCTGTTTCGTATCTACGTAATTATAAAATAGAATATACATAAACTCCCAACATAATATACATAATCTTAACATAATACACATAAACTCTTAAGCCGCATAATGCATTGTGTATCTTGGTGCACGATATAATTTGCCACGTTGTGATGTTAAGTGTACGTGTCGTTTTTTTCCGAAAAAAAAAAAATGTACGTGTCAGTTCAAGTTTGGTTTATATGAGCTCGTCGAGTAATCCACCGTCCACATTAGAATGTTGTCCGGCTCAGTATTGTTCCCACTTTTAGATTGTTGAATCAATTCAGTCTACTTATTTTATTAAAAAATTCTGAAGTAATAAAATTTTAAGTTTATAATAAAGTACTCCGTATAATTTATACTTCGCAAAATTTTAATTAAAATTTTATTACATATTTTTACAATTGTATATGGTGGAGAGAATTAATTTGGGATCCTAATTAATTAATCTAATAACAAGGTTAATGATAACTGAATATGAAAGCACAGATATTATTTGAAAGAGAAAAAGGAACTTCGTATTTTTCTATTGAATTTTTTATTATTACAATGAGATGTCGCTACATACATGCCATTTGAGCACAAGATGCTTGGCTACCTAGGTTAGTTCAAATCGACGCAAATTAATTTATAACCGATGCTAAAAGTTTCCATGAATTTTAATGTGTAAATTACTTATGAGTGTGTTAGTTTGTGGCAAGAGGTGTAAATAACCGATATATATATATATATATATATATATATATATATATATATATGTTAGCGTTGGGAGCATTGCAACGCTGACTAAGGAACAACTAATGGAGTTTTGGTATGGGTTGGTGACAATCGTTATGCCATGGAGCCGTTCATGGTGAACACGGTCTCAACGGTGTTAGTGCACCGTTATCTTTTTTTTTTTTTTTTCTTAATTAATCGCGTGACTTTTCTTTTTCATTTCACATTTTGCGGTTTCACTTTAATTTGAGGTGAGCAATGATTTCGGACATTCATAAATTATGAATTCATGTCTGTACATTCACTTTGGAACCATGCCTACACATTCCCGTTCGAAATCATAGCTGCTCCTCTGTAGCGCAAGCTTCTTCAACATTCATAAATTATGAATTTTCTGTTATGAGATTATGAATTTTCTGTTATGGAATTATGAATTTTCTGTTATGAGATTATGAATTTTCTGTTATGAGATTATGAATTTACAGTACATTCATAATCTCATAACAGAAAATTCATAATCTGACCAAACGCGCGCCGTTAACATCACATGAGTGAGTTTTTTTTTTTTTTTTTTTTTTTTTTTTTTTTTTTTTTTTTACGTAAAAACGGCGCCGTTTGGACCCGTGTTCACCATTCATGATGAACACGTTTCTAAGACATAATTTACCGGTTGGTGAATAGTGGGCAAAAAATTCTTGTGGGTCATCCGGCCGGATTCCGTCGCGGGAAAAGACTGGGAGAGTCAGGGTCCGACGGAGTTAACTCTAACTGTATGATATAAAGTTCATAGCCTCACAATATGACAAACAATGAAACATATCAGACCAGTAGATATATATGATATAAAGCTCATAGCCTCACACCATAGTCCATAGAAGATGACAAGAAGAGTACATCAAAGACGTCAGAAATATATAAATCCAAGTATACCAGACAAAATTTCGAATTTAAAAGAAATTAGCATGCATTAGACAAGTATTGGTCAAATCAATCAATCATTTTTGTTTTCTTATTTTCTTTAATATTTTGAATGATTTTAAGTTTAATTTTTATGTGTAGTAGTAATTTAGATATAATTTTCAAATATATAATTTTATAATTAATACTCCGTGTTAAAATAAATATTTCATAAATTTAAATTGTAAATATCTTTAGTTGAATCTCGTTAACTAAAATTGATACATAAAATAAAATGGATGGAGATGGATTTTTTTTTTTGTCACATACTAATTATATTGTGTTATGAGTAATATTGTACATATTTTCACATTATACTCAATTTTATACTCGTGCTTACATGTCATCTTTTAATTCATCATTCAAAAAAATATAGGTCACAATTTCTATTACTTTCTTTTCACTCTAATAAAATCAAGATTTTGACTCGAGTTTACTCCCTAAGGGCAATCACAATAGTGATTTTTGCGCAATTTTTTGAGGAAGAAAAAATAGGAATTTATTTTTATCTAATGAGAAATGAGGAGTTTTGGCTAGGTTTTTCTCCTACAAATATGATTTTTGAGTGGGGTTCACTTTTAGGGGAAAAGGGAAAAATTTGAGCAGAATGTTGTGCGTGTGCAGCAATCTACGCGCCCAGAAGGCGGCACGCGCCTTTGAGCGCGTCATGCTTTTAGTTTTTTTTTTTCTTCTGACAATTTATTGTTTCCTTTTTTTCCTCTTTTTTCTCTTCTCACTTGGTTCTTTCTCTTACTGTTTTACATGCCCTGCAAAAACCCACATAAATTTACAATTGAGGTTGCTCTAAGAGTCTATATTTATAATTTTCCATTGTGTTATATATGTATTGTGGTAGAGGTTGAAGGTTAAATGGATCACCGTGTAGTATTTTTTGTCACATACTGATTTTCTATTTACCATTGCAATTTGCAAGGCCATGTCAAATCTGCAAACCTTATCTTTCCAAGAAATCCTATCCTATCCTATATATAATAAAGCTATATGGTCTTGTGAAAATTGAATGTTGTATTTAATTTTCACAAGACACTACTAGAAATTATTGAATTTCTGACCACCTGAATGTGATCTTAAATCAAATTGAAAGTAAAAAGTGGTCGAAAATAGCAACAAGGGTTTTTCCGGATACCAAAAGTGGTCGGAACAAGGTTTTCGACTTGATTTAAGATAACTTTCAGGTGGTCGGAAATTTCAGAATTTCCAGTAGTGAGACCATATGGCTTTAAGATGTGAAAGTCTTGTGAAAATTAAATAGGCTTTAAGATGTGAAAATTAAATGTTGCATTTAATTTTCACAAGACCATATGACTTTAAGAAGCATGCATGCAATCTCAAAGTCCATAAGTTTAAAATTAATATATAGCATAGCTATGTGGCTTAATATTTAAGATTGTTGATGTGCATATTGAGGACTACGGAGACAAAGATGCGTTATTCGTGGATTCATCGAATACTATCCAACAACACTCTCCAACTTAATTAACGTGAAGTAGGCGTAGTAACATTAAGATTATATTCTCGAATTATTAGTTCTCATCTTTTATTGATTACACACTTAATTCGATAGTATTTGGAAGAAAAAAAATCAATGTTCTAACTAAGATTGTGATTTTGGTCTTTAAAGGTCAATTGTATGTTGCTACATCTAGAGTTAGAAATCTCAAAGGTTTAAAAATTTTGATCCGTGGTGACTCTAAAATTGTGTAATTCAATTACTATTGTAGTTTACTAAGTTCTTAAAAATTTATAATATTAAATACTATGTACTAAATTTTTAATATAGTTTAAGATTTGTAGTAATCACCCACCTTAAATATTATTTTAATTGTAAATATATTTATTTTCATAATTTTATCATAGGAATTCACACATAATAATTATTAAATAACAAAATTTTATATATGAATAAACCTCATATAGTGTATATTTTTATAACATATTTTTCATGCATCGCACGGGACAAATACTAGTATATCTAATCCCTTGTATATTTGTATTTAATAGAAGTTGGTTAATTAAATTTTGATTGAAAATTTAAATTTGCATCAATTTTAGTTTTAAAATTAGTAAGATATATGCACTCAAAAAATTACATCTTACATAAGTTTTGATAGAATAAGTGTATATGTATCTATATCTATATCTATATAATAATATATGTGATTGTCAAGTTTTTTCTGTCCAAACTCATGAACATTTTAGTAATATCAACATTATTGGACAAAAATGTCATTCAGAATTAATATTTAAAATTTTTTAAAAAATTAATTACACTTCCCTGAAAAATAATTATACAAATTTATAATTCTCACGTTTCAACCTATAAATACAATGAAAATTGTGACTTTGAAAATTATAATTCTTCATTTTGCACTGCTTTGAAATCATATCTTGGTGGCTTTTTCATTCATTTCTTACACCGTCCAATAAATACAATAGATTGGTGTTGCACCCATGAAAGCGTAAGTATTTTCTTGTAGTTTTCAAGATTTTTTTTTTTTTTTTTTTTTTTTTACAATCGTCGCTGGAGGCGTTCTTAGCGCCGCTGGATTTGACGAACTGGGCGTTGGTGGAAAGAAGCTGATTTCGTCATTTTCCTGCGACAAGAAGAGGCCGGCATTTCTTATCAGAAATCGAACTCCTCTTCTCCTCTCAGGCAACGGATGTGCTTTGCTGAATAGGAAAGTGATTCTTTTTTTTTTTCTTTATTCCTTTGAAATAATTACAAGATGTATACAAACAACGAAACAAAAACTTGGTTTCAACACAAAAAACACAGAAGTTAAGTCACGGATCTGAAGTTGTAAACTACCAAGTATTATTTAATTTTTTTTCCCAAAAAAAAGTATTATTTAATTCTTTAAATTTTTTAATCAAGATAAAGCATCCAGATCTGATCAAAGATAAAACAAATTGAAAGGTTAGAATAAGTTCACTACAATTAATATAAAATAATATAAACAAAAATCTACATTCAGATCTACAGAGATTTAGGAGACAAGTTGAAGATAAAAGGTCAAAAATTATCAATTTCAATGTATAAACTTTAGTAGAAAATTCACCAAAATCGAGTAAAATCAAACTGAAAAAATTATTTAAACATATCAATTTCGGGAACCCAAAAAAAAAAAAAAAAAAAAAAAACTTTTAACTTAAAACGAAAGAACAAAATTTCTAACTTGGGAGGTTAGGTTGAGTGGAAGGAACGACTTATTCATCTTTAATTAAAAGTTAAGAGTTCAATTTTAAGCTTTGGGCTCACTGTCCTATTCAGCCTACAATTTAGCGAGGGGCAAATTATTGTGTGGACCATGAATATCGGCAAATTATATCGTGCACCACGCCGCACATAGCAATGTGCGCCCAGGCACAAAACGCGCGCGTTTCATGCTGACGTCATGTTGACCTCACTCCGTCCATCTGAACAGACCAAACCTCATTATGTGTATTCAGTTAAAATTTTATGTGTATTATGTTATGAGTTTATGTGTATTCAGTTAAGAGTTTATGTGTATTACGTTAACCAAACCCCATTATGTGTATTCAATTAAAAATTTATGTGCATTGTATTATGAATTTATGTGAACTCAGTTAAGAGTTTATGTGTATTCAGTTATGAGTTTATGTGTATTATGTTATAGTTTATGTGTATTATGTTAACAGTTTATGTGTATTAGGTATTATGTTAGATTATGTGTATTCTGTTATGAGTTTATGTGCATTCGAAACATATGATTTTTTTTTAACAACTTAACAAAACTACGTCGTTTTGGGAGGCGCGGGGCGCACATTGCTGTGCGCGCCCTGGTCCACGGTATAACGATTGATGAATATTAGGTACATTTTTAATATATTAAAAGTACATTATTTTTGTACTGAAGGTACATTATTTTTGTAATGAAGGTACATTTGATAAAATAATGTACCCTTAGTATATTAAAAATTTACTTTCAAAAATGTACCTTATGTACATAAATAATGTACCCTTAGTATATTAAAAATGTACTTTTTATTTATGGTCCACACAATTGTGTGGACCATGGTCTATGCAATAATGATTGTTAGCGAGGGGATTAATCACTTTATATGGTAACTAGTAATTGTCCCGTGCGATGCACGAACTATTATTAATTTAACAAATTTACCAATTAAATTTTTGACATCATCTGAATTAGCAAACAAAGTAATGGTTGTGGAAACAGAAAAAACGTACTTGAGTTCTTGAGCTCAAAATTAGTTGGGTTAAAAATGTAAGTATAACTATACAATGTAATATTTAATATTTTTAAAAGTTTAATTATGCTATTATTATGTTGATTTTAAAGTTTATTCTTACATGTATTATCATTTGAATTTGAATTTTTTTTTGAAAGGAATTTGAATATGAAATAACTACTTTAATTATATAACTAACATATTTAAATAAAACTTGTAAATAAAATAATAGGCAATATTTGTCGAACTCCACCAAAAACTTATTCATTTGAAAAAGATTATGTTAGGAATAAAGTGTAATGGTTTTGATATGCCAAATTTGTATTTGTAGATCCCCCAATTTTATTTCATAGGTCTAGTAGAGTCTTAGACCATGATCGAGAAATTATTTAATTATCAAAAGAGAAAAACAGAGGAAAATGCATGAAATTGGAAGAAGAGAATATAAAGCCGAAAATCAAGAATTTGTCTGGTGAAAATGACAAATTGAAGAAGAAGTTGAATGATATGAATTCACGTCGCTACTACTCAAAGAAGATATCCCAGAAGAATTTTCGTGAAGAAAATTAATATTGGAAGAATGCATGAAGTTGACTTAGAGATCAAGCATCTATGGAAAGAAAGAAGTACATCAAATATGATTGGAGATTTAATCAAAAGTTGTACGGACGAAGTGGATGATGCTTGATATATAACCCGAAATGGCTCAAGTTCAAAACTCACCATCAACAATTTTACAAGGTAAAATTTGAGAAGTCAAATTAAATTAATCTGATGGAGTTGGGCGCTAGTTTAAGCTTTGGGCGCCGATTACAAGTGGAAATTGGGAAGCAATTTCACTTGGGTGACAATTGAGATGCAATTTCACTTGGGTGACAATTGAGATGCAATTTCACTTGGGTGACAATTGAGATGCAATTGGGAGCCGATTTCATAGAAATTGAAATTGGGAGCTAGTTTCGAAGCAATTGAAATTGAGCCAGTTTCAGAGAAATTGAAAGATTAATTGAAATTGGGAGCTAGTTCAGAGAAATTGAAATTGGGAGCAAGTTTCCAGAGAAATTGAGATTAATTGAAATTGGGAGCTAGTTCAGAGAAATTGAAATTGGGAGCAAGTTTCAAATGGAATCAATTCAAGTTGGGAGCCAATTCAAGTTGTAGTATGGGATAGGAGAAATTCAAATTGGGTGGAAGTTCAAAGCCAGTTTGAAGTCTGAGAACACCCAGACGTGAGAATGAAGAAGATGAAGCAGAACTTACAGTGAAAAATATTCTCACAAGGAAATTACTAGTCTAACTAGTATGGGATTAAAATAAAGATTATTTTTGAATCCCAAAGATACAAGGACCACTTCAGAGCTGATCAGAGAAGCCATTCTACACCAAAACTGAGACCCAGATATTTTCACTCAACGTTAAAACAGAGGAATATCAGATGAAGTTTGGGAGCTCATTTACATGGAGATGAAGATCTTTCAAACGGCTAGCTTATCTCTTTCTGATATTTTTGCAGAAGATAAGATAAGATCTCTGACATGGGAGCGTCTCTTTCCAACGGACAGATTCTCATTACCAGCTATAAAATGATGAAGATATGAAGACTTGAAGATAGGGGAACTTACGAACAAGAGCAGTAGAGCAGATCAAAAATAAGAGAGCAGAAAATTCGAATCCATCAAAGGATCGAATAGAGCAATTAAGCTTAAAAGAGCTAAAATCTTCAAGTGTGAGAAAAGAACTCAGAGAGCTTCAAGAGAAAAATATTCAGAGAGTTCTTAAACAGAGCAAAGCAGAGAAAAATATCAAGTGCTTTACTTGATATATTCAAAAAGAGAAAACACTCAGAGCTGTCAAGAGAAATCATTCCAGAGTGTTTATCTTCATCAAAGAGACCTGCGCATCATTGAAGATCATCTACAGAGTCTCAGAAGTTGGAAGCAAGACAACACTTGTTTTGGAGCAAAACAAGAGAAGGGAGGAAAGTAGCACGGAGCTGTGAAATCCTGGATTGTCACACGGAGCTGTGAGATCCGAAGCAGCAGTGTCGGAGGCACTGGGCGTGATTGGTGTGGGCTTGGTGATCAAAGCACCAGATCACGGATACGTTTCTACCGGAGTGTGGAAGACGGGGGGAAAGTAACGCGGAGTCGTGAAATCCTGGGATAGTAGCGCGGCGACGTGAAACCCGAAGCAGCAGTGTGGTGTCACTGGGCGTGATTAGTGCGGGCTTTGTGATCAAAGCACTAGATCACGGAAATTCATTGTATCTTGGAACCAAGGAGTGGTAGATATAGTGAATTGGCTCTTGGAGAAAAGAGCAAGTGGAGTAGGAGGATTACACCACCTCGCGAACCACTATAATTGTCTTGTGTTCTTTACTGCTTTCTTTACATACCGCTCTTTACATATTCGCTCTCACGAAGATATACTGCTCACACAATCTCACACACACTTTATGTTTATTTATTTCCGCTGTGCACCATACTTTAACAATCTAGTTAAGAGTTTTGGTTTATCTTTGTCTTAGCAATTGTTGTGCTGTGCGAAAAAGTTTGAAAGTCTATTCACCCCCCCCCCCTCTAGACTTTCACCTTACCTCTTTTGGGACCAACAATTGGTATCAGAGCAGGTGTTTACCCGAGTCAAAATTGTCCCTAAAGTGGGTAAACTATTTTTGACTGCTAGACAGATCCATTCTACAAAGTGTGTGAATTGGATTAATCTTTCATATCTCACGTGATGATGAAGAAGAAAGATTTAGCTCAAAATCTATTATTCTCTCTTGATAAATTTGATGATTGGAAAGTTCGTATGCAGGTACACTTATCGGCTTTACACGATGAAATGTGGGAAGTTATTTCCACTGGCCCTATAGAAATATTAAAAGTCAATACGGCGTTTGTTATATCCCCGGATGCTCCACAGTACGTACAAAAGCCAAAACCGGAATGGACATCGGACGATAGAACACGGAATAATCTTGACAATATTGCCAAGGATATTCTATTCAAAGCCGTTGATGATACAATATTTCCGAAGATCCGAAAGTGTGCCGCTGCCAAAGAAATATGGGAAACTCTCATCAAGATTGGCGAAGGAGATGAACAAGAAAAAGACAATAAGCTCACAATCGCCATGAAGAAGTTTGAAGATTTCAAAATGCTCTCAAATGAAAGTGTTGCAGACATGGAAGCTCGAATGATCAAAGCTCTTGGAGAGATTAGTGATCTTGGCAAAAATATTGGCCAAAAAGAAATTAATCTCAAAATCCTACGAGGCTTACCATCTGCATGGGATATGAAGGTTACGGCTATGCGCGATCACCGAGATCTAAGAATGTTGTCAACAGACAAATTATTTAGTGATCTAAAAGCATATGAGTTCGAAATGAAGGCCAAAGATGATGATGTTCATGAAGCTCGAAATGCTGCTCTAATGGCCGAACAACCGTCAACCTCCAGGTCAGTAGAAAATAATGTTGATTTTATGACTGACGAACAATTTGCTCTTTTTGTCAAAAAGCTTAGAAGGTTTATGCGAAAAGGAGACAACAAAAATTCTGCTCATGGAAAATTCATCCCTCGCATAACACAAGAAGAAAAAGTCGAAGAAAATAAGGATTTGTGCTACAATTGTCGCAAACCCGGACATTTTAAAATAAATTGTCCGTATCCGATCGTTAGCAAGTATCAAGGCAAAAATGTTGAATCTACGCCGAACAAATCCGAAAGCAAAAGGTTCAAGCGCGACAAAAGAAAAGCTCTCGCTGGCAACGAACCAAACGAAAATGATGATTCGGAGGATTCATCATCAAGCGATGAAAGTTCATATTCGGACGATGATACGGCGCTAATATGCAAGCTAATGGAGTTGAGTACAAGTGAAGATTGTCTTATGGCTCTTGAAGCAGAGGAAGAAGAGGTAAGTTCTAATTCTTTCAATTCTGTTAATTCCTCTTTTTCTCGTGAATCTATTGACAATCTAATGCGAGAATGTCAAGAGATTATGCTCACTCATCCTCAACTCAAGGAGCGCAATAATATTCTAATTCTTGAAAAAGAAGAAATGAATAAAAAATTGCAAGATGCTTTACTTGAAGTGAGTAAATTGAAGAATGAAAATATTCATCTTCAAGAAGAGTGTAAAGCAAGAGAGGTTAGAGAACATAATCTTAGAGCTACTATTGCTACGTTCACTAATTCGTCTAAAATTATAGATAAAATGGTGAGCATGCAAAAGCCATCAGGAGATAGAACCGGAATTGGTTATGACTCCACATGTTCTCAAACCCCTCAAAATCTGACTAATTCTACTACTACTTTAAATAATAAAGTTCAAGTGGTAAAATTTGTTAAAAGTCAGAATAGCACAATGAGACAAGGACTTGGCTATCAATAAAACGCAAAGTTGAATGTTGAAAGGCCGAAACAAGTTTATACTACGGCAAAGCAACAAAAATTCTACAAGAAAAGATATGCCAAAGAGTCAAGTGCAAAAAGATTTCATAGAAAAGTGGGAAGCTTTTCTAGAAATAAAGTTGGGAGATTTTATCCCACTCAAAAGGATTGGTTGTGCAATAGATGTAATACTTTTTATAGACCAAAGCAACCATTCTCTTCCCAGGTGCCAAAATATAAAAATAATTTTCAAAACCCGGCGCCAAAAATATTTTCTAAAGTGAGTTATGATTATCGTGTCTCTAATGGTTACAAATCGCCTCATCTTAATTCAATAAGATCAAGGTGGGTTTGGTTACCAAAAATCACTAACAGTAAAGGACCCAAGCAAATATGGGTACCTAAAGTTAATTAATCTTTTTTGCAGGATGTTTGGTACATCGATAGTGGTTGCTCACGCCACATGACTAGAAATAAATCATATCTAGTGAATTTCAAAGAAATCGATGGACCAAAAGTTATATTCGGAGGAAATCAAAATTATGGAATTACAAAAGGAGTTGGCACGATCAAGAAAAATGGTTTGAAGATTGAAGATGTTTCTTTCGTTGAAAGATTAAAATTTAATTTGTTGAGCACTAGTCAATTTTGTGATAAAGGCTATCTTGTAGAATTTTCTAAAGATAATTGCCTAATAAAAAATGAGCTCACAAATGAGATTATTTTATCTGGAAAACGGCGAAAGAACATGTATATTGTGGATTGGAGCACTAGCAAAGATTCAGTGTGCTTAATGGCCAGAAATTCAAATGAAGCTAATTGGGAATGGCACAGAAAGCTCAACCACTTAAACTTCAAGACCATCAATCAACTTGCAAAGAAGAGTCTAGTAGAAGGCTTGCCAGATATTATCTTCAAGAAGGACCAAGTGTGTGATGCATGCCAACGCGGAAAGCAAATCAAATCATCATTCAAATCAAAGACGCACGAGTCAACATCAAGACCGCTAAGCTTACTACATATGGACTTATTTGGACCGGTTGATCCAATAAGTGTAAGTGGTAAGAAATATACTCTCGTTGTTGTTGATGATTTTTCCAGGTACACTTGGACCGTGTTTCTCAAGAAGAAAAATGAAGTTGAGCAAGTTCTACCGAAGCTGTTGAAGCAACTACAAAATGAGAAAGAATTGCAAATATCAAAAATACGAACGGATCGCGGAACCGAGTTCGTGAATGGAGTTATACAAGCTTTTTGCAATTCACATGGAATTTCTCATCAATTATCTGCCGCAAGAACACCGCAACAAAACGGTGTTGCCGAAAGAAGAAACCGGACGCTCAAAGAAGCCGCACGAGTGATGATTAGTGCTGCCGGTCTCCCGAAACGCTATTGGGCGGAAGCTATCAACACTGCTTGTTACACACAAAATCGAAGCATGATCCATAAGCAGTACAAGAAGACGCCATACGAGCTATATAAAGGGAGAAAACCAAATATTGGTTATTTTCATATTCTTGGATGCAAATGTTTTATTCATATTAATGATAAATTGCATCTAAAAGCTTTTGATGAGCGTGCAGATGAAGGAATTTTTCTAGGATATTCAGCTACCAGCAAGGCGTACAGAGTTCTGAATAAAAGATCAATGGTGGTTGAAGAATCCATACACGTGGTATTTGATGAAAAATCACAAATCAAAAATGACGCTCTGGACGAAGAAATTGCACAAAATGGTAACAAATGTCATATTGATTTTTGTGATATTAATGATACGTGTGAAGATGATGTTTTGCAGGGAATGGATGAGTTGGAAATTAATTCTCTAGAAAATCTCATCCCTCACCCAGAAGAAGTTGGAAATTCTTTAAATAATAATTTTGGGAGTGATGCCTCACGTGGGAATGGAAATGCAGTACAAGTTGGTGATCCAATTAATGATCAAATTGCATGTGATGTTGGTAATCAATTTCAAGACAATTTAATTGATGAAATTCGAACCAACACTGCAAATTCACAACAAATGGATCCACCCAGTACCATGCACCCATTTCAACCAGATTTAAGATGACTCAAAAATCACCCTCCAGAATTAATTATTGGGAATATCCATGAAGGCGTGAAAACAAGATCATCTACCATGGAAGCATTGTTCACGTGTTATCTATCTCAGATTGAACCAAAAGAAATTGACGAAGCTCTCAATGATCCGGATTGGATAAATGCTATGCAAGAGGAGCTCGATCAATTCAAAAGAAATGATGTTTGGGAACTTGTTCCAAGACCGCCGAACCACAACATTGTAGGAACCAAATGGGTCTTCCGGAACAAAGCAAACGAAGAAGGCGTGATTGTTAGGAATAAAGCTAGGCTCGTTGCAAAAGGATACTCTCAAGAAGAAGGAATAGATTTTGATGAAACCTTTGCACCGGTGGCCCGACTTGAAGCAATCAGAATTTTCCTAGCCTACACCGCACACAAAGATTTCACCGTTTATCAAATGGACGTGAAAAGCGCATTCTTGAATGGTCTACTCGAAGAAGAAGTTTATGTCGAACAACCCCCAGGTTTTGAGGTAAAAGGCGAAGGTGATAAAGTCTACAAACTTAAAAAGGCATTGTATGGGTTGAAACAAGCACCTAGAGCTTGGTATGATACTTTGTCAATGTTCTTGATAAGCTGTGGATTCACCAAAGGCCTTGTTGACAAAACTCTATTTAGAATTCAAGATGGTGATCATATTTTATTAGTGCAAATTTATGTTGATGATATTATTTTTGGAAGCACTAACAATTCTTTGTGTGAGAAATTTTCGAAGCTTATGCAGAATAAATTCGAAATGAGTATGATGGGTGAATTGAATTACTTCTTGGGCTTACAAGTCAAACAACTGAAAGAAGGAGTATTCATCAATCAAGCAAAGTACACCCGCGACTTAATAAAGAAGTTTGGCCTTGATGGAAAATCATCGATCAAAATTCCAATGAGCACATCAATAAGGCTAGACAAAGATGAAGATGGAAAGGATGTCGATCAAACAAAATATAGAGGAATGATTGGTTCACTTCTATATCTTACTGCAAGCAGGCCGGACATTTCTTATGCTGTGGGCGTGTGTGCAAGATTCCAAGCAAATCCAAAAGAAAGCCACCTCACCGCAACAAAGAAGATCATACGATATCTGAAAGGCACAATCAATGTTGGATTGTGGTATCCAAAAGGTACAGATTTTACTCTAACGGGTTTTTCAGATGCGGATTTTGCAGGTTGCAAAATAGACAGAAAAAGCACTTCCGGGACATGCCAGTTCTTGGGGGAAGGCTTGTTTCTTGGTTCAGCAAAAAGCAAAATTCCATCGCAACTAGTACCGCCGTGGCCGAATATATTGCTGCAGGAAGTTGTTGTGCGCAAATTTTGTGGATGAAGCAACAATTGAAGGATTACGGAGTTAATTGTGATGACGTTAGTATTTATTGTGATAATACTAGTGCAATCGCTATCACTCACAATCCGGTGCTTCACTCAAGAACCAAACATATCGACATTCAACATCATTTTATAAGGGATCACGTTGAAAAGAAAAATCTGAAGATCGAATATATCCCTACGGAAAACCAAGTTGCTGATATTCTCACGAAGCCTTTATGCGAAACGAGATTTTCTACCTTAAGGCACGAGTTGGGAATGATCGAAATGAGCTAAGTATCACTGAACTTAATCTCTCTATTTAAATTGATACTTGTGCTCAAAATTAATTGTTTTACGTGGATAAATTGTTTTATGTGTTTCTATGCATGTTTTTATTCGAAATATTTATGTGATAAAATTGCAATATGTGTTAGGAATTTATTTGTGTATTTGCATGTATTATTTAACGTGAGATCATATGCCATGCAAATTAATTTGATGAAATGTGCAATTCGTGATTTATTTGATAATTTGTATAAAATTGCATGTTTTAATGTGTTAATCAGTTTTTGAGTATGTGTTCATGTTTCTGTAAATTAACTAACTTGTTTGCATGAACAATTTGCTCTAAAAATGATTTACCATGTTTGTTTGTTAATATATATGTGCTATGTGCAAAATGTGATTTAATATGTTATTTGTATGTGTGTTTCGTATATATGCAGTATATGTGATATAATTTGCAATAAATTGTTTTAGAAATCTAGAAATTAATATTTTTGTTAGTTTCTAAAATTTTTTTTTTTTGGGAATCTGGTTAATGTTTTTTTTATAAAGTTGTTTCTAATTATAAATTAGGAATATGTGTGTTAATTGTGTTAATTTCCAAATTATATGTATTTTAATTAGGAATGCCGTGTATATGTGTTTAATATTTTGGTATGTGTGATTAATTATTTGTGGAGTAATTTTTGCTACTAACGAGATGTTTGAGTGTGTTTGTGGTACACGATTTTGAGAAGGAAATCAGGAGATAAAGGAGGAAAATTTAGAGTTTAATTGGGCATCAAACCTCCACCCATAAACTCCTACACTTTCTAAACCTCCACCCAACCTAAACCTCCCCCCATAATCCTCTCCTAAATCAAATCTTTCCAAACAGATTTACCCTCTCTTTCTCAAATCGACACCCTTATCTCGCCTGTCAGAAATCTACTCTCTTAATCGATCCCCACAAACAAATCTCAAGAAGATCAGAACCCAAATCCTTCCTAAGTGTCTCTTCAAATCTCCACCCTCTACACCTTACGTGCATTGGGTACTTCTAAAGAGGTGTGAGCATTAAATGCTCTTGTCTGCTCATGATGACATTTTCTCTTTCCTCGTAACACTATCTATCAGATGACTCATCTACCCTAAACTCACCCAATCGACACACCTCAACCAAAGGGTACAATTGAGAAGTCTCATCTCTTTCTCTTAAATTCGAAAAAAAATCCCTTCGAGTCATCTTCCTCATATAAACCCCTCTCCTATATCTCAAAAACTCTTTCAAGACCTTCAGAATATCAGAAAACTCTCTCTCAAATTATCTCTCCTCGATCAATCGATCTGATCATCATGGCCCAATCTGGAAGAAAGCAAATTAATCCTATTTCTGCCCTCTCGCAACAAGTGACGAATGGGATGGTTCTCAATCCTGAGTTTTTCAGACTAGGTTCTACCAACAAGGACACGACCGAGAAAATTCTTCAAGCTTTAAAAGACTGTGGACTGTTTGATTTCTTCACCTACAACTACTTTGGAACCTTTGAAGAAGATGTAGCCGAATTTTATCTACATGCAGTCGTTGAAAAGGACTCGATAAAATCTAGAGTTGGAGGATCAGAAGTTTCGATCACTGAAGATGACATACACAAGTGCTTCAACTTTCCTGAATCTCAGATAATGCCAGAATCTCACAGCTATGTTGTTCAAAATTTTTGGAATGAGATTCGCGGTCCTACGGCTCCAATTTTCTCTGATGTATCCGCTCATAAGAATGTATTGAAGTTTGAATATGAGATGTTGGTGGACATGATTTACAAGATTCTTGAACACAAACTTGGAAGTACTGAAGATTTGACCGCGTCAACAGTGTGCCTGATGGACGGAATCATGAAAGGAATAAAATTCAAATGGGCAAAATTTATCTACAGGAAGATGGTTATTTTTTTCATGCTGCCAAACCAATGAAGAAACCCTCTGTAATAGACCGATTCTATCAAAATGTTGGATATGGTCTCATCATTGGAGAACTGCTAAGGAAGAAGACAATTCCAATGAGAAAACACAAAAATATTGGAATTTACAGAGCTCTCTTCAGAAAATTCAGTCCTAATTTTGGAAAAGGTCAAGCCAGAGAAGAGGACAAGAAGGTGGGAGTTCTACAAGTCAAAAACACCTCAGAGTTCCAGATCGAGAAACAGCAAAGCAATCTCAACCTCAAGCAATCAAATGGGATCAAGTAATAGATCAGGAAGAGATCAAGAAGCCATCAGTACGGCTATGGCAGTTGTTCCGATCAAATATGCCGAACCAAACGTGTTGGCCGAAGGAGTTGATGATACTAGAAGAATGGAATTTGCAGGAGTTGATGTGCAAATTTCGAATGATCTACAAAGAAGACTCTCAAGTCAATCTGCAGCGAAGGAAGTGCAGGACCTTTAGTTTTTGACTCAGCGCTCATTCAAGATGATCCGGAGCTGTTGAAAGAATTGATAATGGTGCAAACTTGGAGAGAATGGAAACTTGAAAGATATCATTCTTTCATGTCAAAAATCACCCCAGATTGATACGGAGTGAAGATTTTTCCTTGGAATGGTGCGGAACGAATGTGATGCTAGATGCACTCAACATGGATTTAAATCAAGTGTATCACATGAAGCTACACGAGAAGGCAGCCAGACAAAAAGGAAAAGCACCAATAAAAGGAGGCAGTACGGCTCAAGATCGTTTAGCCGAACAAGAGAGACAGAATGAAATATCACTTCAGTTAGCTCTACAAAGATCAGTGTATGACACACATCATTATCCAGGTAACACATCTCTTGTGGATAATGAAATTTTTGATGAAAGAACTGAAGGGACGCACTCATTGATGTACCAATCATAAGCACTGAAAATCATATGGACATACCTGTGAAAGTCCATGATGCTTCTTTATTGATATCTGATTTGACCCCCACACCAATTAATGTGAATCTGGAGTGCAATGAACAACTTGTGGAGCCAATGAAAAACAAGTGTCAGAAGAAAGAAGAAGAGATATACCAGTGGAAGTTGCAGTAGAAGTTGCTACTGAGAATAGACTGCAAATCACAGAGGATTTATCCAGTGTATTGCCAGTACACATACCGAGTCTACCATGCCTACCATGGACCCTGTTCTAGAAAATGAAGATTTATTTACAGAGAACTACACGAGAACAGAAGTCTTAGAAGAAGAAATTGGTGATCTCAATCAAGAAGTCGAATCACCTGAAGAAGAAGGATGCAACTTATTGACACAGTTATTCTCACAGATCCGAATAAAGTCCATTCGGATCCCCTTAAAACTTGTGCAGATGAATGAACAAGAAGATGAATATTCTCATCCTTATTTGCCAAAGTGGCAGAATCCAGTGATGTTTGT